>NC_141763.1:39932826-40236247 GCF_982258835.1 Parasteatoda tepidariorum
TTATGTATACCGTTATTTTTACAACCTTTCCCAACTCTATTTGGCATCGATTCTACAACTTCAGACATCACTTCTAATCCAATATCCTACAAAGTTGACACTTCTTTACGTATACCCGTATTTTTACAACCTCTCTCAACTCTATTTGGCATCGATTCTGCAAATTTAGACATCACTTCTAATCCAATCTCCAACAAAGTTGACACTTCTTTACGTATACCCTTATTTTTACAACCTCTTTCAACTGTATTTGGCATCTATTCAACAAATTTAGACATCACTTCTAATTCAATCTCCTATTATGACAGATTTAAGCATTTCTTTGGTTGTTACTTCATAATCCCAGATTCTCTGTTCGAGTAATCCCTTAATGCTCTCTTAGATTAAAATCTGAAGGCTGAGGTGATGAAGTTGGTTTGAATAGCCTGCTTTGAGTCATAGTTAAGTTTCTCGGCACTTGCCCTGTGGTTATTTTCCCCAGTGTATGTTCAAGTAATGAGTTTTGTTCATTTTTAAATCAATAAACTTTAGATTACTAACCACACTGTTCCATATGCACCCCAAGACCATGACGCCCTCTATTCAAAGCTTGATAGAACTTGTATTGGTTACATTCCATTCAACTTCCGGGTTTGTATTTGTAGAACCATTCCATATGTTTGTTTTAAAAAAATGCACTATTTGACTTTCAATCTTAATTCACTAGAAATTTTCAATTTTATCTTTGAGCAAGCTTTTACGGACGATATCAGATAATGCTTATAACTCAAATTCTTTCTTTCAATTTTTACGCTAAATTTCTTAACTTTATGAGATTGACCAGACAAAGAGTAATAACATTTTTTCCCTTTTAAAAAATGTATACGAAACTCCATCCTTCGCTTTCTATGTCTGCCATTTTTCCAAGGATAGAGCGAAGAGTGAATTAAGACAAGCAACCTATGGTATTAATCGACTAACAGCATTCGAGACTTTTAAGGTCTAAAATTCCGTGTATTAGTAAAATATATGCTATATTGCAGAATCTTACATTACCCACGTAACAAATGATTAAAAGAATAATTAAAATTAACTACAATTTGGTTTTCAAAGCTATTTGATGATCTGACAACGCTAAACTTTATTGCAGGTATTACAAAGCATACAAAATAATGCTAAGAGAAAAGTATTGGGGGAATTAATACGTGTGTAGAAAAACCAAAAAGCACTAATTGACTTTCAATCTTTTTTCAGAAGAATCTTCTTTTTTGTTTGCTTGTACGACCAATTATATATCACTGAAGATATCAGATAACACTTAAAACTTTCATTCTCTTCTTGTCAATTTTTTCCTTAAGTTCTCCAATATTTCTTCCTAATACGTTGCTGTGATGACCAGACAAAAAGCAATACCATTTTTTTACCTTATTCTAAAAAAAACTTTCTTGTAAGAGTTTTGTTCTATGCCTCATTTTCTTCGTCTGCCATTCGTTTCCAAGGATGAAGTGAAGCGAAGTGGGAGACACTATCCACACTCGAAGAACTTGTTCTCTTTTGACAGCTCCTTGAAGAGAAGTGATGTCTTCCACATACAACTTCGATTCTGCAATTGTTTTTTTTTTTCCTTTTTTTTATTATTCTGTTCCATCCTTCTTCTCCTGTGATCAAAACTCCTCTATCTCGAAGGAGATGTCGCCAAAAGATGTTAGATTTTCGGGAGTTTTCTGGACGATTTAATTAAGGTCTGTCACGTGAGAAATGAATTTATCGCGACGTGCCGAGATTTGAAGTGAACTGAAAACAGGAATAGCTCAGTAAAGCGTGAAGAAGGAATGAAAAGGAAACTTATTCAGACTTGTTTATTAGCCGGGATAACAAGAGTTGGGATTTACGCAGAGATTATTGTTTTCAGTGACAGAAGTATTGCTTGTATTTTTCTAATAAAAGGAATTAATTATTTCAATTTGCATTGAATTGAATGACAAAAGAAACATTAACTGAAGAATTTCTTCAATTTTGAAATATCGTGAAATTAGTTATAAAATTCAACAATTAAATTCATTCAATATTTAAAGTGGAATTTGCGTAGAGATTATTGTTTTCAGTACAAAAGTTTTAATAAAAGAATTAATGTTTTCCATTTATATTGAATTGAATGAAAAAAGGAAACATTAACTTAAGTATTTTTTTAAATTTCGAAACAACATACAATTATCTAAAAACCCAAAGCATACCAGAATATTTCTAGTGGAATTTATGCAGCTGTTGTTATTGTTTTTAGTCACACTAGTATTACTTGTATTTTTCTAATAAAACAATTAATGCTTCCCATTTATACTGAATTGACAAAAGAAACATTAGGTAATTTTTTTTTAAATTTTGTAATATCATGCAATTAGATTAAAAATTCAACGGAACTTTAATATTTACAGTGAAATTTGCGTAGAGATTATTCTTTTTAGTACACAAGTATTAACTGCATTTTTCAAATAAAAAAATTGTTTTTCCGTTATATTCAATTGAATGAGGAAAAAAAACATTAATTCAAGTATTTTTTTTAAATGCTGAAACAGCATACAGATAATTTAAAAACTCACGTACACAAGAATAATTACAGAGTAATGTACGCCGAAATTATTTTTTTTAAGTGACACTGGTATTGCTTGTATTTTTGCAACAAAAGAATGAATTATTTCCATTTATATTGAATTGAAAGACACACGAAACGCAAATTAAAGTATTTTCTTTTTCTAAATTTTGAAAAAGTTAGCTGGCTAAAATACAATTTATAATTGCTAAATTTATATAATAGTTATAATTGCTATAATACTTGTAGTTATAGTTAGTTTATAATTGCTCCCTAAAATATTTCCAGGGTTATCAACTTTTTCTTTTAAGTCGAAAATATTTCTCTGACATATAAAAGCACAGTTATTCCATTTTTTTTACAGAAAAACTCCGTAAATAATTATGAGATGAACAAAATGTAATTTGATGAAAAATTATAGATTAATAACCTTAGAAAATCTTATTAGGTTATTAATAATAAAATATGCAGTATTATTATAATATACAATAAGACATGCAGTAATCATAATGAAACCACTAGAATATGATACAATTTAACGTGTTTCTGGGAACACCGAAAAGCTCGGTAATTTTTAACGAAATGCTTTAGTAATGAATTTAGTGATATTAGCAATAAAATATGGTTCTGTAAAGAGAGATAAAATTTGGTAATTTTATTATTATACCCTAGAACAGGGGTAGCAAACCTTTATACACCAAAGTGCCATTTTTTCTAAAAAATTGCTTAATGAGGTCATAGACGTGCCGTCAAATAATTTTGACTTCGTGATGCGTGATTATACGTGATACGTATCACGATTATACGCGTAATTAAACATAAAGTAACATCAGTGTGACTTCTGTTGTTGCAGATTAGATGACAAATCACTTATGTTAGGTTGTAAGATGCTAGTTCAAGCAGGACTATTAATTTTTTTTTGCTAGTAGTTTATTGTGGCTTGTTTTTATGGTTATTAATTGTTTTTTTAGAATTAATTGCTAATTTTTTTTTATTAATAATTGTTTATTATTTTGTTTGCTTTTGTGAATTTTAATTTAATTGTTACATATGCTTCATAGTGTAATGACATTTGTGTAAATACAATTCATTGTGTAATAGCAATTGTGATCGGGCGCGTGCCCAAAATATTGTGTAGCATGCCATAAATGGAACGTGTGCCATTGGTTCGCCAATCCTGCCCTAGAAAACCATTTGTGCAGTTATATTTGCTTCTAAGTTTTGTATTTTTTACTAAACCACAGCCTTATGAATATGGTAAAACCATAACCTTATGAATATGGTAAAGCTATAGCCTTATGAATATGGTAAAACCATAAACTTATGAATATGGTAAAGCTATAGCCTTATAAATAGAAAAAAAATTACCAAATGAATGAGTTAAATATCGTATATTTTGGTTTTTATTACCAGAGTTATACTGTTTTTTTTAATTTTTTTAAAAAGAAGTATTATTAGAATACAGTCGGTAACTTTAAAATTTACCAGAGTATTTTTTCTCCGCGTGTAACTAACGAAAATGTTGTAATAATTAAAAGCATGAATCTAATAAAAAGAGAAAAGTTTTTAGAACAATTGCTTGAAATTAAAATTTTAGTATAATAAACGAACTCGTATTTTCACTTAAGCGGATTAGAGTGAGAGCACTTAGTAAAAAGTAGGTTCTTAATGGACGCTCAACGTAAATGTTTTTCATAAATTTAACTCTCTTGTAATTGGTTTTTTTACAATATCGAGGATTTAAAAAGTTCTTTTAAAGTTCTGCTTTCGAAAATTATAAAAAAAAAACCTTTTAGTTTCAATTTTGGAAAAAATGTAACAGTTTTAAATAATATTCATGTTGCTAAACGAAGAAGTATAAACAAACAAAAATTCTGCAAAATGTTTTTTTTAAATTAAATTAAAAAAATAATTTTCTTTATGCAAGTCACAAAAGTAATATAAATATTTTTATTTTTTATTACAAAAATGCATCAGTTAAGTAATTTAGTGCTCAATGTGTTTTTTATAATTTAAATTTTACTCTGTAATATGCATTGCTTTTCAGTATTAATACATATAATATATTATATTAATATATGAAATAATACTTTTATTGAAACGTTTCAATTTATCTTTTTAAATCAATTAAAAAATTCATTTGCTAGCGTTTTATTTTCTATTGTTACTTTTAAATTCTTTTATATTTTTAACAATAGCTGTCAAGGTTCTTATATTTAGATTTTTTAATTGAGTAGCACACTTTGTAATTTAACTTTTAATTCTTAGCTTCTTAAATTTATTTTAAAATTATTTTCACAGTTACTACGCATAAAAATAGTTAGACATTTGATTAACTTGGGAAAGAAATAGCGCTCTCTCTATATTTTACAATCTTCACCCCAAAAAGTGTAGTAAATGCATTCCGTATTCCTTCAGAAAATGATCTTAACAAATTTTAAAAAATGATAACGAAAATTAAATTTTAATTTCGAAAATTAAATTTTATTAATTTCCTATATTTTGTTACCGTAACCCATGTTGTGCATTATTTTTTAAAGGAAATACTATGACTAGGATCGTTTTACATTTGCATACAAATTAAATTTTGTTCATAGATTAATCATTTATTGTTCATATATTAATCACTCATATATTAATAGTACTTCATATAATTTTACATAAAAAGTTACTTTTATAAAACTATAAATTAATAAATAGTTTCATAGAACAATTTGCTTTGATAATTGTGAAAAAAACTGATTGGAAAATATAAAAAAAATCCACTTCTTTCGGATTTTATACTTTAAAACAAGTACGATTTTCTAACATATTTCTTTCGTAGCTATTAGATTGTTTTTTATAATTAAAACAATATCTAAATATATTTTTGCTTGTAATTAGAGAATCAGAAAAAATATATAAAAGTGACACCCGTATTCCATCTGCGTCAAAGAGTTAAGGGATAAATTGTTTGAGATTTAATTTAAATAAAATGAAAATTCATATCATAAAACACGATTTTTGTAACTTAAAATTACATAGTTAAAAATTCAAAAAACTTTTTTTTTATAATTAGAGGAGAAGGTGTAAAAATGGGCACAGGTGTAAATATGGGCACCCCTCCCTAGTAGCTATGGGAGGTACTGAAGACTGGCGGTAAGGACTGTATATGGCGCCAGTTGCTAATATAAGATTGTACAGAGCAGTTGAAACCATTTTTTCAAGTAGTGTGGATGCAGCGTGAGTTATTGTGCAAATTGGTGTTTATTCTGGACTGCAAACTTTTGAGAGGTATGTGAAATCGTTTTCTTTTCATGTACTTATGTTCAGTTAAAAATAATTTGACAATGATATCCGGAAAGCGGAGATCTTAAGCTATTTTTTGAAGCACACCTTTAGTCACGCACGCTTTTAGGTTACTTGTGATAGTGGCCATTCTTCTTAGGTGGGGTTGGTGTAAATATGGGCCCCCATTTAAAGGGTGCCCATAATTACACCAACTTTTTTTAGTGGAGTTTAGCACATCAGGCTCTAGTTATGCCAATTGATAAGGCAGCTGAAATACCTCAATGTTCCCCGGGAACTTCAAGTGCAATTTCTCCGTTCGACATATCTCCTGTTCCCAACATTAAGAAGATAACCACTACTCGTGGACGCAAAGCAGCAAGGTCCAGCCTCATCACCGGATTACCATACAAGGATCAGTTGACCAAGACGCTTGACAAGTGCTCTCAAGAAGACGTCCTTGAGTTTTCCCGGGGTAAGAGACCGGCCAGAGGGCAGGGTGGGAAGACGAAAGGCCTTCAAAAAAAGAAAATTCGGCCCACGCAACGATACGATTCATCATCGGACTCATCAGACTCGATGACCCTCCTCTTATCTACAGCGATGATGATACGAATCAAATAAATGTCAACGGTGGGGATAAACCAGACTCAAGCGATGCAACTTGCAGTTTTTGTGATGGAAAGTTCTCTGAAGACACTCGAGGAGAGGTGTGGGTAAGATGCGTTATGTGCCAAATGTGCGCACTGCGCCGGGGGTGAAAGAGCCAGTTATGTTTGCGATTTCTGTAAATAATTTTTTTTCCTGTAATAAATAAATTCTCTACCATTTTGCATTGTTTTATCCTGTTTTTAAACTATTTTTGGTGGCTTTTTTGAAGAGGGCCCATATTTACACCCCATTTTTTCTGGTGCTTTTTTAAAAGATTTTTGAAAATCGTCGTTTTTGAAATGAAATAATTGATATTAATCATTGTTTAGCCTTCTCGCATTTAGGAAACTTGTTATAGTTGTTAATGAAAGATAAAAATCTAGAAATTTTCAAATTGAAAGTAACTTTATCCAAAAAACAAAAGAGGGTGCCCATATTTACACCTTTTCCTCTATAATAATTCAATCATATTTTCAACCCTTTTTAAATAAAATATTAAAAAAATTATTAAAATAAAATTTTTACTTGGAATTATGTTTAAATAAATTAATTTTATGATTGTGTAAAAACTTATCGATTCGTTTAAAAAGTTCCTGAGAGATAACGAAATACACAAAGTAAAATTAACATAAAGAAATGTAAACTTTCAACCACTAATCTTTACTATACCATATTTTCCAGATTGTGATGCCCCCTCCCTCCATTATAAAAGTCAAACAATCCTAATCCATCGAAAACTCGTATGCGTATTCAGAGATAGTACGTTTTCATTGTAAGCAATTATTAATCAGCATATTTGCGGTCACCCCTTTGAATTGTTACACTAAAAAATGTATAATCAAATCTACCAGAATATGGTAAAATTTACCGTGTTTCGGGCTCTATGTTTAATTGGTAATTTTATCACGATACCTTAGAATATTGTAAAAGCAATTTATTCGGTTAAATTTACTTTTTAGTTTTGTATTTTTTACTAAGTTTATGGTAACGAGAACTACAAATTTGAAAACCAGAATTTCCGGTGAAACTATTACAATATGAATGGAAGAATTACCAAATGGTCTAAATACCGTACATTTTGGTTTCATTAATCAGAATTATGTTTTTTTTCTTTTTACCAGAAATGTTATTACCATGCCGTACGGTAGTTCCATCAGAATTTTTTCTCATCAAATTAACTTATGCAATAATTCACATCGGTAAATAACATATATCTATAAATCTATAAGAAACTTAAAATAATATCATTCATATTATGGTATAAGTAACCTAGTCGTAAAGTAAACCTAGGCAAAACCGTTACTATATAAACGGAAAAATTACCAAATGAATGGTTTAAATACCGTATATTTTGGTCTTTATTACCAGAATCGTCATTTTAACAAGAAATGCCATAACCATACGTCATGGTAATTTTACCAGAATTTAGTCCTATGTGTAAGATTGTTCCATTGTGAAAATCCGATAAACTGAAGTTAAGTTATTTCGGGTGCTATCTTTTTTAATTCTGAGCACCGTAAAATAAAATACAGATGAGTTTCTTACATAGTACTTACATTTGTAATATTTTAATACTCATCATGTAAATTATTTTTTACTTTAAAGTGCTTTAATAATTTGTTTTTCAAACACAATAAGCATTAACGATACAAAAACGTATTTATCATTCATTATTAAATGTGAAGAATTCAATTCAAAACATTTTTTATACTTAATGGCATCATTGACAAAATAAATATTTAAGTATTTTCCTAAAACTTACTTCAAAGAATATGTTAAATGTAATGAATTTCTCATTATGTTTATACAAGCTTCAAAACAATTAGTAAATTTTTTTTCGTTCCAGCTTTTTTCAGGCAATGAAAAAAATAATATTCATATCTTGAAATTTTTAATTTTAATGCTTAAGTTAAGCTGTTCAATTTTGTTTTAAAATTCTTTAAATATTAATAAATACATTCATGAAAAATTTCATATCATTTCAAAAAAAATGTCAATGAGGAGTTGTTTATTTTCTTTAATTTGAAAATATGTTAAAAAAATATAAGTAAATAAAGTTAAGATAATTAAAACTGGCATGATGTTTGTACGGCATTATTAAAAAAGATTTAATGAGCTTGAATAATGTTTAATTAAATTATTTCAAAGAACTATTATTTTTATTTACGAAATCTTATCATACTCAGTAGGGAATAATTAGGGATTTCTCCACTTTTAATTAAATCTTTTCTATTTCGTTAAATTTAATGGTCTCCGGAAAGAGGAAGAAAAATTATTTTTTTCTCGTTAAATAAAGCTGTCCAAAAAATCATTCTTTCGGCCCAGAATATTTATTTTTTTTATTGTTGTTTGAAATAATTAGTAGGAATACTTTTTTCGAAAAGTAAATGATTTTGCTTAATTTTTATAAGCTTATTTTCATTTTTCCCCGTCAGCTTGTTTTAATTAAATCAAATTTTAATTTTCCGTGTACTTGAAAAATTGAATGCTCTTCATTATGAACTGCAACAAAAACAATGATAATATGATTTTGCAGGTGCCGCGATGGCTCAGGGGATAGAGCGTTCGCCTTCCAATGAGGTGAACCAGGGTTCGACCCCGGTGATGTCTGGTCGATACGAATTTCGCACCCGGCTTGCACCAACCACAGTGCTGACTTGAAATATTCTCAGTTGTAGACGGAACATGGGTTAGAATCCCTTTGTCATCAGGCTAACCGTGGGAGGGTCTCGTGGTCTTCCTCTCCATGTCACGCAAATGCGGGTTAGTTAAATCATAAAGTCCTCCACGAAGGCAAATTTCTCCCTATACTTGATCCAGGAGTTCTTTTGTCTTCTGGATTGTGTTCAAAATTACAAGGCTACGGAGTTGAACATTAGTAGTCGTAAACCCAAAGATTGGGTAGGCTGTTCAACGACGGTTATAAAATATGAAATAAAATATGATTTTGTAATATTAGTCATGGTGTTAACTTAAATTGAGTAAGGTTGTTTAAACTTCTCATTATGTATATAACTAGTCAAGGGCTCGCGATAAGGACTTCAAATGATTAGTCAACACATTAGCCAAATATCAAAAGTATTAGCACAGGGCTAATCTTGACAAAAAAAAATTTATGATTGATTTTTTCCTGTACAAAATTCAAATTAAAAACTCAAATTAACTAGAATTTATTTTATAAAATGAAAATTCAAATCGCTAGTATTTTTGCAGTTGAGGAGGAGAAAAGGAGCAATGAGTGGGAGAGAGGAAGATAAATGTCGATGTCTTTGAGGAAAAAAATATAGATTGGGATTAATTTCTGGTAACTTATTAGACTAGAGCAATAATATAATGATAAACTTTACTCAACATGATGTTATTGTCACGTTATTCCATATGTTATTGTCACGTTATTCCATATGTTATTGTCACGAACAAATATTGTCTGCAAAAATATTTGGATAATCTGCATTTTGCTACAACTTAATCCGTGTTATTGACACAAACTGTGGAAAAGAATTTAGTCACTTGATATCGCGTGATTTGGCAATCTGAGTTTTTAGGATAATTGGGTATACTATAGCCTACGTCACAGATCGTGTTATTCCTACTAAATTTAACTAGTAAACAGCATTTTCTGCGAACCTGATTTCTAGCAACAAGTAAAAGCATCAAACGAAGTGTCTTGTTTATAAGTCGCTACTCGCCAGGTTGAAATTGTATTAGTCTAGTTCCTTTTGGAAATAATTTATATTGTTGTTTTACCGAAGTTTATGAATTTAGTAAACATATTTAAAACTCAGTTTATTAATTAAACTAAAGGTAAAGGTACTAGTAAGTGGAAGTAGTTGTGCTTTTTTCATATTATACCCAATTTGGCTCATGCTTACCCATTAGAGCTAATATAAGTCCACATAATGTAAGCATAGCAGCAAGAGAGCTCACGTAGCTCTTGCTGCTTAATACGATCCCAAAAGGTTAATGTATAATAAACGGTTTTGCTAATTTGCATTATTCTACAAATATATAATTCAAACATATATCAGAAAACCCACATCCTATTTCAGTTATTTAATGGGGAAGCTTTTCAAGTTATAGAAATATAAAACATTCTTTTTTTAAAAAAAAAATTGCTACCACATGGCTGAAAAGAGAGTATTGCATCCCTGTAAATGGTTTGCGCACACTACAATTTCTAAGGCATTTAAATGGAATTTTAGTGTCTATTCTACAAAAGAAAGAAAAAACAATTTTTCTAAAGTAAATAGAATACTGGATGTTTGAAATAATTTACTTCTATGTTCTAATTATAAAACACGATAGAAACGTTTTAAAAAACTGCCTGACGTTTAAAATATCTTTAATCTCTTTTTAAAAACATGTTTTACTTTTACCGCAAAGAATACTATTAGCGTGTTTGTATGAAACATATAATCAAGGAAACTTTATTTACGTTATTTTAATGGTGGGTTTCTGAGAATCTGTTAAACATTATATTTCTCTACTTTTAGTTCATATGTTTTTTAACAGAGGTGAAACGTTTATTAATTGTCTAGGAAAAGCACTTTATTTTTAAACATTAAGTTCTTTACGGTGAAACTTTTAATTCATTGTTGATAAATAAAAGCAAAGATTACAAAAACAACATCTAACACGTAATGTAAATATAATTTTAAGAAGAATACTTGCAGGTTTGTTTCAACTCATAAATAAAGTATAAAAAATAAATATGGGTAAATTATAGTAGAATATGCATTATTTTCGTTCGAAATATGTTGTAAAACAGAAATAAGAAAAATTAAAATAAGTCATAATGTTAAATTTGTTAAAAGACAATGAGTTATGTTTTAAAAGACTATGTGCTTTACTTTTGCAGAATGTCACTGAACAAGTTATTCACTAAAACTAATTTTTCTGTTAACTTTATTAAAAAAACTACTACAATAATCAAGGTTTATACAATGCAGATTAGTTAAAAAATCATATTACTGGATAACATTATGTAGCACTTGTTATGTGTTATATTTTTAAAACAACACTCAAATGAGATTATTTAAGTAAACTATAATGATTAAAAACAGAATAATAAAAATGCTTATTAAAAAACATCAATAATTAAGATTTATTCTGTGTGGGTTTGTTAAAAAAATATTATTTGGAAACAACGCGTAGCACTTCTTATGGATCAGAATTTTAAAACGACGCTCAAATGAGATTAAAAATTACACTGAATTACAGTATAATAAAAATAGGGATTAAAAAAAAACTTTAATAATTAAGATTTATTCTGTCCGGGTTAGTTGGAAAAATATTACTAGAAAACAATGCGTAGCACTTGTTATGGATTATAAATTTAAAACTACGCTCAAATGAGATTAATAAACTGCACTGAATAACAGCACAGTAAAAATAACAATTGGCATAGTATTACATTTAATGCCCATATGATAAATTAATAATGTATCTGACATTGTTACATTTTATGCCTATATATTTATCAGCTTAAAATAATTTATTTTCAATATTATTAAAGCAAACATTTAAAAAATGATTTTTAGCTTTTTTTGTCGTAATAATTCACTACAAGGTAAAATCCTTAGTTCATTATTCATCATTAATAAAGCACCGGCAAAAAAAAAGCCTTCGCTTCACTTAGGCGTGAATAAAGGACCTAATGTGTTCAATGTTGTATCATAAGGAACGACAGTAAAAAGGGTAATTTTCTTTCGTGTTTAAAAACATAATATCCTTTTAAAACTTCTTTCTTTCGCTCCTTATGAATGCAAATTGGTCATTATAGTTTTTCTATTTTTGCTTTTTTTTCTGTTTTTGATGTTTTTCTCCCCTCCATCTTATATAAAGGGGCAAATATTGAAGTTGTTAGGAAAGAAAATATTCTTTTTTTTTTCTATACTGTCTTTTTTTCGTTTTGCATTAAACAACTTTTACACACGAAGAATATGTTCTCTAATTTGCCAACTTATTAAGTATGTGCTGATGGGAATTTTTCTTTCTTAGCTTTTTATAAGTCTGACGAATTGGAATATTTTGGTGGCATGCTTTATATTTATAGAATTTTTTAGAGTTAAAGTTTAGAACTTTTTTTTGCTCGGATATCATGTTTCACAGGTGTAGAAAAATCCTACAGAAAATTGTCATGATATACGGCCAAAGTATTTAATTTTCTTATGAATTATCTGCATTAAAAATAATGCATATTTGCTAGCAAATGAGAAGTTCAGAATAGTATGAAAGCAATCCTACTTTTAATTTAAAAATGTGACAGTTTGTGTCACTTTTTGTCTTGTCTATTACATCTTCTGTAGCCGCGAAGGCAGATAAAGTTGCAGAAGTTATATTTACTTGTTACATAATTTTTTTTATACTACACCAAAACTAATGTACATTTACTATTATATGAGAAGCTCAGAACAGTATTAAATTAATTCGTAGTGTAATGAAAAATGTGACAATTTGTATAGAAATTGCAGTCACTTTTTACCTTGTCTATAAAATCTTCTGTAGTTACGAAGGCAAATGAAGCATCAGAATTTATGTTTTCTTGCGATATGGCTTTTCTATATTACACCAAATATAATGTTTATTTAGTATTATACGAAAAGTTCATAGCGATATTAAACCAATTCCACGTGTAATAAATAATGTGACAGTTCGTGCAGATTTTGAAGTAATTTTTGTTTTATCTTATAACCACTTCTGCGTCCGCGAAGGTAAATGAAGTAGTGATACTCATATTTACTTATTTTATGACTTCTCTAAAATGTACTAAAAAAATGTATATTCAATATTGTATGAGAATCTCAGAACATTATTAAAGCTGTTCCACTTTTCAAAGAAAAATTGTAGCACTTTGTGTTATAATGACATATTGTTTGAAACTCACTTCTGAATAAACGAATTTAAAAGATGTTGAAGAATGTATATTTAAAAGAATGTACATTTAAAAGAATTTATAATTAGAGGACTTACATAATTCTTCTGAATATTTAGTAGATTTCAATTTACTTTCCATATGAATCTTCCACACTTAACTAAATACAATGTATATTTATAATCATACGAGACACCCAGAACAGTAGTAAAACAAATTTCAATTTTCGTAGAAAAATGTAATCTTTCATGTAGAGTGTGTAAATACTCTGTTTTGTCAATTAATCACATGACTTAAGTGTTAAAGAAGATAAAAGTAATAGGGAATTTATTTCGTTATTGTATTGTAAATAAGAGAAATCCCATGCCAGCATATTTTATAAATATACGAGTTAAAAACTTCGAATACTACTTCTGTTACAATATAACCTTAAGCTCTGTTTAAAACAGTAACTATCTTTCATTTACTCGCAAGTAAATTACCATATAAATATACAATATGTGTGAATATTTCATAAATAACTACCTCAAACTTTTCCAATTCACAGCGAAATCCCTAGAGAAAAAACATATCTGCATTGGTTCTTATCTACCAGTGAAAATTAGAATCTTTTGCGCCTCATTCACTTCATTATGGTAAATGTTGTTCTACATCATGTTCAGGTCATAAAGTAATCATAATCAAGACACAACTGTGCCAGAATATACAACCATAATTATGCTTCTGCTTAGAAACAGAAAGATTCAACATATCTTTTTATCGTTTGCTTTCATGAGACCTGCTTTGCCTCAAACGATACCATTCTATAAACAAAGCGGCAGGGCAAACTAGAAAATTACTCCTGCTGTTGTTTTAGCAAATAATTCTCATTAAACTGTGGTTTTCCAATTTTCCCGCTTTGGACGCAGATTTTATTCTAAAATGGAACTTAGACAAATGGGTAAGGGGAGGGGGAAGGGATATTTTCTTATTCTTTCTTTGATTTATAGCGATTCCCATAAGAATTGAATTCGGTTTACGATTTTCTCCATCGCAGCTCGCAGGGAAAATTTATTACAAAAGGATTTTGTACCAACGAGAAGCAATCAAATTTGTATTTGCGTTTTCCCTCCTAATCAAATTGATGTTTGCGGCTCGTTGCGAATTGCGCGCGAGAGAAAATCTGCTACTTGCATTTGTGATTATTCTAATCTTCTAGAATTATTCGTCTCTTTTAAAAGGCTTAAAACTTAATTTATTTCCTTTCTTATAATACCCATCGTGCTTTTCAAATATTTTGATAAGCAAAATATGTTTGGTATGTCTGTTTATATGAAAACAACGAAATTAAATACTAGAGATTTACAACTTCATTCGACGTAGTCAAGGTTTTTGATTAAATTCTTAGCTTTTTGTTTCACTTTCTAGACTTTCGATCTAGAATTCATTAAGATGCAGTATGAAAAATCTTATGATTTAAGACTATCTTTGCCATCCATTTAGAGGAATGATAAAGATTTTGTTTTCTTGTTTTGAATGTCATGGAATGCAGTCGTTAATCTTCTATATTTCATTTTCGCAACAATTATCATACGGTACCTATAATCCTTCTATGGATCAGTTACAGTCTTTATAACTAGAACAACATGCACAATTTTCTGCAAAATAATGATTATGAAAATTATTTATAGCATATATGGAACAAATATTCTTGCTGTTGGTTCTATGAAAATTCATGCTCTTTTGTCTCATTTGGCATTCTGACGTGAAATTATTAATAATCAAGATTGTTGTTTAAGTTAATGTATATTATTTTTCTGCTTTAAAATTTTATCGCATGAAAATTTAGATATAGAAGTTCTTTCAAAAAATCTTTGCAAAAAAAATAAAAAATTGTATGAAGTCTGGCAAACACACTTCTTTACATTATGCAAAATTTCTGTGCCTGAAGTAAACCATAACATTGCCAGTTATTTTTATGTTCTATTACTTCAAAATTTACTTTTAGCACATAAATACCTGCTGTTGACTTTTGACGCAGTGATCATTCAAAATTATTCGAAATAAGTCTAGGCTCTGAGCAGCCTGACCAGTTTTTGTACATCCATTTCGTCAAATCATGGGTGCGTTAATTTCAATGTGTGAATGTGAGTTGTTAACCTGCTGGAAGAGAAATAAGTCTTTCCAGAAATAGTACCACAGAGTTGAGAGAGCAGCATTGTCTGGAATGGCAACAAATATCAAAGAATTCATATTTCCAACCACACTTTCAATAATAGCACCCCATTCCTACATAATATAACCTCAGTGTCTTAATCACATTGCGATCGTGGCATTTTGTTATTTTTGTACATTGATATTCAGTGAAAAATTGCATTAGTATTCCCTTAAAAAGATTAGTTATTTAGTTTTTTAAAAATATTATTCGAAACTGAGTGACAGTACTGTTTGTATCTGTATTTGAAACAGTTTGCTGGGATAATATAAATTAACTTTAGTCATTTCGTTCAATGTTATATAAGTACATTCTTTCTTAGTTTTAGTCTTCCGGTTTTAGTTCGAATCTAAAATGAAATCATTAAGTGAATGTTTGCTGGAGAATTTTTAAGCAGCATGTCCCAGTAACTAATTCACAATTAAATTGCTGTTGGTTTGTACATTTTAATATCTCGATTATTATTTGATCTCCAGCTACATTACTATTTTAAATTTATTCAATGTAAATTCATTATTGTTATTTAATTGTAAAAAATTATTGCCATTTAATGTAAACAATTATTTTTATTTTTTTAATATTTTGGTATACTATTTAGAATTTGTTATTTAGTACTATATTCTAAGCTTAAGGCTAAAAGTTTTGGCTAAATCAAATATTTCAGTTAAATCTAAAATATGTTTTTCAAGTTAGGGTTTGTTGAATAAAGGTTAAGCATTAACTCCAATTACTAATTTACAAATAAGTTGGGGGGATTTGCAATAAGAATAATTTGAATCTTGATTCTATCTTATATTATTCTTTTATCTCTAGTTTTCAAAACAGTTTTAAGCCTGTTTTACAGGGTGTTCCAAAATTATCTTTACAACTTCAAAAATTCATAACTTCAAAAATTCATAACTTCAAACATAAACAAGATATTTATATTCTATCTTTTGCATGTATTACTGCAACTAATAAAGTTTTTTTTTCAATAGGCTGAAAAGTTATAAGTGAGGATGTGGACACCACAACAGAAAGCTCCATGCGTCTCATGGTTCATAGAGACGAAATCAGATACACAGGTTCAACGGAACTTCAGGACAAATTTCCAAAGAGACCCACCATCCAGACCCTCCATCCGTGCATGGCACACAAGCTTCATGAGCACCGGATCAGTATTGCATAAAAGTGGAGCCGGACGACCCAGCACAAGTCCAGAAAATGTGGAGCGAATACGGCCATGAGACGCATTGAGCTTTCTGTTGTGGTGTCCACATCCTCACTTAAAACTTTTCAGCCTATTGAAAAAAAACTTTATTAGTTGGAGTAATACATGCAAAAGACAGAATATAAATATCTTGTTTATGTTCGAAGTTATGAATTTTTGAAGTTGTAAAGATAATTTTGGAACACCCTGTATATCAATCATTGTCCTTCCATGCAAATTAGTTATAGTTATTTTGTCAAACGGTACAGAACTATATTCTTCCTACGTTAAGACTGAAATTTTGAGTTAAATCAAATATTTCAGTTCTACTTTAAAATAAAATCCTCAACTCAAAGTTTACTGAAGAACGGTTAGGTAGCATACTCCAATAACTAATTCACAAGCAAGTGGAAGTCTGGTTTGTAATAAAAAATACCTTTCAGTAAAAGAAATCTTCGTCTCTATCTCGATCATTCTTTTATCTCTAGTTCCATTACAGTTTTAAGTCTGTTCTTCCAGTTTTTTTTTCTCAGACAAGAGTATGATATATTGACTTAAGAGACATTGGAAAAGAAGTGCTTGCACTAAGTTAGAGACAGAAATTTTTTTTTATTTTATTTCTTTTTACATATATATTTTTCACGGCCAAGAAGAATTCTCGAGAATAGATGTGCGATTTTGCCTTTGAAGTTCCTGGCGAACTTAACTTTGAAACAAAATGTACTTTTTTTTAAGAGATGTCGGTAAGTTAATAGAGGCAGGAGACCTGGAAAGAATGTAAACAGAGTTCGAACAGAATTTTTTTCCTTTGTAGAAAATTAAATGTGATAGAGAACATCATTTATTCTTCTCATATATTTTTGAATTCGTGGAAGTCTTGAAGCAAGATAAAGTAGTGTCGTAAAAAAGTATAGATAGCGTCCAAAAATATGTTGATATTTTGAATGATTGTAACTTAATCTGTGCTTTATCGTGAAAGAGTTATTCTTTTATCCGTTAGTATTACAAGAATATATTCAAACGTCAAATGTTTTCTTTCTGTATTTTTTGTTTTGCAGTGTGCAAAATTTTATTTGAATATTATAAATTCAAAAGAAGTTCTGCGGTGAGAAACTTTACAAACCGGCTATTAACTTATAGTCACGAGAAAAACTTTCACACGGAGCACAAATGTGAAGAAAAAAAACTGGTAGTAAAATAATATGCTTTCTATCAAGTTTCCGTGACCCCCATGGTTTATCAGAGATACAGGAAATATCTCCATGTGATAAAAATATTAATAATCAAAATCGTTGCTTAAGTTAATGTATATCATTTTTCTGTTATGAAATTTTATTGCACGAAAATTTAGGTATAGAAATAAGTTATCTTTGCAGAATAAATTAGAAAGTTTTGGAGGTCAAAATTGTAAGAAGTGTGGCAAACACACTTCCTTACATTATGCAAAATTTCTGTGCCTGAAGTAAACCATAACATTGACAGTTATTTTTATGTTTTATTACTTCCAAATTTACTTTTAGCACATAAATACCTGTGGTTGACTTTTGACGCAGTGATCATTCAAAATAAAACTATGTTTTTTTTTAAAAAACTTAAGTGAAGTTAAAATGAAAAGGCTTTTACTTTTCTAACTCATCATTATTTACTTTTTATCCAGAAAGTCATTTTATATACAGGGTGACCCAGGATTATTGGACGAATTTTAAAAGGAGAGATGGGGAACATCACAAGGGTTTAGAATTAGTAACTTATGGAGTTACTAATTCTAAACCCTTGGGGTTAGTAACTTCTCAAGGGTTAGTAACTTATGGATGTAAACGTCATGAGAAAGTAGTATGATAAGTTCAAGAAACAAAGAGAGATAAGACTGAGATCATACGAAACATTTATTAGTCAAAGATATTACATGTGCCGTGGTCGACGATATACGAAAATGTCACGAAAGGTGTTCAAAGTTTCCACAGTATGTTACACCGTCGGGTCATGGATTGAAAGACTCTCTCAAATACATCTAAATTTTGTTGAATATCCGAAAAAATACAGACAATTTTTGGAACTAGATCCATTGTGGCGAGGGAACCAATCCACCAGGCTCAATTCATCCTGTGATCAACACCACCTAACCGCGAACGAAAACGTTTCCGATCATGGGTTTGCTATACAAATCTGAATCCTTGTGATGTCCCCTACCTAAGAGTTTGTCCCAATAATTTTGGGACGCATTTTGCATCGAAGTCAAATAATTTTACAATCAGTTTTTTCCGATTTCTAAGGCATGGACTAGTTATATACCATGGTGACATTTTGATGATTTCAAGCTTACATAAAATTTTACCAGAGTATCGAATGTTTCAACGCACGGGAATGCATACAAATATCTATTTATTAAAAATAAAATAATTGTATATCATTAGGATATGCGTTGACAGGTTCCTCCGAAAACATTGATTCTAATTTCGCCATAAAAGGGTTTCGCGGTATTCTCCTCTATACAACGCAAATTAACTTCAGTTAAATGCCTTAGAAGAGATAAGATGATCTATAAACTAGACTCAAAGCTTCCCTGTCTTTTGAAAGCATAAGGATACGTAGGTTAAAGTTATTATATGAAACTCAATACTTGAATAGGCTCTTCATTGAAAACATTAAAAAGTATTTTATTGTATGTATTGCAAGTGATAAAATGTAAAAAAATTGTATTTAATATTTCAGATATTTAAATGAATGTACTTTCAAAATAATTTAAAAAATGTAATCCTAAACCACGATTTCTATAAATCTTTATATCAAATTATCATTTTTCCTCTTTTTCAAGACAAGAGATGTATAGTAAAAAATAGTAAATTTTTAGAAGTATAAAACAAAATTCCCAACAAAATTTTCCCACTGCACTTTTAATTAATTTTATACCTTACAAAAATGAATAAAATTCCACATTTATTCATAAGATGGTTAAAAATTCCTAAACTTCGATTCATTTAAACATTCTACAATAAAATTTCAAAAGCTTCAAAACTTTTGTGAATTACAAAAATTTAATGAGCACTAACTACATGCCAAGGAGGTATTTTTTTTTAAAAAAAGTCTTTGATCTAAAAGCAATTCTTTAAAAGAATTAATTTATTCTTTTGGCATACTTAGGACAAGGAATCTTAGAAAATATTTTTGAAAAGGAACTTATTAATGCACAGAAATGAAAGAAAATAATAAAATACTTCGAAAATATTTCTAAGTTAAAAATTAATAATTAAAGTAGCTTTTATTTTTGAGTTTTGAAAAGAATAACTGACGTTAGAAGTTTTTTTTTTTTTAATATTTTATGATTACTTGCGAAACGATAAAAATGAAACTTAGCAAAACTATAATTAATTAATTTTAAAGTCAAGTATTCAAATTTGTTTTAGTTAAAATGT
Source organism: Parasteatoda tepidariorum (assembly GCF_982258835.1). Taxonomy (NCBI): domain Eukaryota; kingdom Metazoa; phylum Arthropoda; class Arachnida; order Araneae; family Theridiidae; genus Parasteatoda; species Parasteatoda tepidariorum. Next base: position 39,952,981 of record NC_141763.1, read on the forward strand.
TTAAATTAAATGTAAACGGAATAAAAATAAATAATTTTTATAAAACCTTTTTTCTTATTCTTTTACTATTAATCACCAAATAAGAATTTTAAACACTTAAATGTAAAAAATTATTTTTTAAGTATCGAGTGTTTGGTTACATGTTAACACACTTAGTATATATCTGTTATTTCTTAGTTTCAATTGAATCTATTTTGTTGAAATTGCTCGAACATATTTTTTTCAGTTTAATAATACAGTAGGGAACCGATTATCCGCAACGATCGGGACCATTGATATTCCGGATAACTGATTTTTCCGGTTTTCTGAATCGCTACAAAAAGCCGTTTTTTTTTATAGTTAAACCCAACTAAAAAAAAAAAAAAATTGGAAATAATCTTAAAAAGAAGAAAAAACGATGAAGTGATACACTAATGATTTTTTTCAAAATGATGGTAAGGTAAACATCTTTCAAAAAAGAACGAAAAATCCTAAAATCTTATGAGGAAAAAAATTTTTTTTTAAAAAATGGCGGAAAACTAATCGAATTTCGTTCCGGTTTTTTGGTTTTCCGGTTTTCTGATTTCCGGATAACGGGTTCTGTACTGTACATTCGTTTTGAATATTTCGGAGTCATTTAAAAGACGCTCATTATGTTCTAAAAGAATTCAAAAAAAATTTTATGACAGTTAAAATATTTTAATTTTTAGGGTTGGAAATGTTTCTTTTATAGTTACTAGAGGGCTCCGCCCCCTGCTCGCTGACGCTCGCCAACCCCCGGAGAATTGCTTCGCAATTCTTGCTTGGTTTGCTTCGCAAAACCAAGAATGCTTTGATTTCATATATTTCAATATTAAACTGAATATTAACTGTTATCATCGAAAAGAATTAATTTTCTTAAATGCAGAATAAGCAGTGTGTCAATATCAATGTCACTTTTTTTCGTTGACTACAGTTCCTTCTATGTCCTATTTGTTCTTTAAATGAGCCAAAATTGTCAGAAATTAACATCAATGTGCAGATATAATCTTAATATGAAACTTGTTTAAAAAAAATGATAATCACAATAATACAGACTTTGTCCCAAAGAAATGAATATATTTTTAACACATTTAATTCAATATATATATATATATATATATATATATATATATATATATATATATATATATATATATATATATATATATATATATATATATATATATATATATATGCAAACACTATAATATTTTTCAATAAGCAATATTGTTAAGAACAGGGTAATTTTTAAAAAAATATTTTAATAATATTCAGCAAAATAACTATAAATGAAAACATTAATTTTGCGGAATTAAAATAAACAATGCACCAATAGCATTTTCTTTACGCTAAATACATTTACAAATTTGACATTATATATATATGTTATAATATTTCTCTATATACAATATTGCTAATGACAGGATCATCTTTAATAAATATTTTAATGTTCTCCTTCGTTGTGCATCTTGACAATGCCACATATAATTGACCATGAGAAAAAATAGGCCGTTCAATATATAGCCCAACTTTATCGAAGGTTTGGCCCTGGGCCTTATTAATTGTTAAGGCATAAGCTAATCTAACAGGAAATTGTCGTCGATAAAGCACAAATGGTAAGGAAGAATTACTTGATAATGTATTTAATTCTATTCTTGGAAGATTGACAATACTACCATTTTTATTACCAGTAGCAATTTGGCAAGTCAATACTCTTTTCCCTATTTTAAGAACAGTCAATCGAGTTCCATTGCAAAGGCCATCAACAATAGATATGTTCCTGATCAGCATTACAATGCATCCAACTTTTAATTTGAGCTGATGAGGTGGCAGTCCCGGGAGATTTATGGAGTTTAAATATTCAATAGAATACCTTAAAGTAGCTTCTTCTTCTCTCCCGTCTGATTTATCTACTCCATATAGTGTGGCCTTATCAATACTATAACTTATAACCTCTTCACCTGGCACACGTGATAAAATATTTTCATTAACTTTGTTAACTTCATCATTTTGCGGTGATAATATGATGTGATTAATGAAGTTAGTATTAAGACAATCGATTTTTTCAAAAAACCAAGAAATGATATCTTTACAATAAAGATCAGGAGTGCTTGCATCAAGATGTAAAAGTTCTCCATTGCCAATTGTCAACAACCAATTGGCAAATTCTTGGTTACCAGCTTTAACTCTCATATTAATTGTCAAATGGAGGATTTCAAAAAATGGCCAAAGAAAAGAGTATTTTATAGTTTCATTAATAACCTGCATATGTGTAGCTTTTTTAACGACAGGTAACACTTGTCGAAAATCTCCACCTAAAATGATTATCTTACCACCAAATGGTATCTCATTAGCTAGAAGATCACGAAAAGTTCTATCGATCATTTCTATTGCTTTTCTGGGAATCATACTTGCTTCGTCCCATATAATAACGTCAACATTTTTTAAGCGAATCTTATCACATTTTTTTAAAATACAAATCCCATCGTCACTTAGATCAATAGAATGTAAGGTTCGCATAAGTCTAATTTTATTATAGCAGAGAATAGTTTAACTTTCATAAAAATAGGTGGCAACATTCAGAGATGTAAATAGAACGCTTCGCAAACGCATATATTTCGCTGTTATTATTTTTCATTAAATACTTTTATAAAATATCTCTTCGCTTATTTACTGTATTGCATATTAATTAAATTCCTTGTCATTCAACTTTATCTTATATGCCGGAACCAGATTAAACTTACGAATTAACGTTTTAGAAAACAAATAATCAGATTAATCAATATATCAATACGAAATAAGTTGAGATGTTGTAAAACTGAAGAATGAAATTCTAACTATTTTGTGATTGGTTGCATCTCTGAAAAAGAAAATTCAGACTTGTAAATCGCTTTTTTAAGCTTGCCGTTTTCAGACATGTGATTGGCTGTTGTGAACGGCGGTTATTCTTCATTATTAACTGCAAAATCGTGCTTTAAAACTAAAATAAATAAAAATTTAAAATTATGTAAAAGATTTGAATGCCCTAAATGTCTTCCCTGAAAGATTCTGAATGAATTGATTCCTTAATCTTAGATTTTCATCACGTAGTTAAAAAGTTTTTCAGGGGACAAAATTAACTGCAAAAACTTTTTTTTAGAATAGAGAGAAAAATCGTTAAACAATCAAATAATATTTTAATGTTGAAGATTGTTTTGTACATTCTGTTTGGGAAAAAAACCGCATGATAAGATACTTAATATAGATAGAATAACTTTTTATCTTTGGCTGTCATAAGCATAAAATTAGCAGATGTTATAGCAGTATTAAGCTGTAAATTATTTATTTATCACATAGGCTACGTCTCATTAATATTTAATCAACTCTTTCAAGATACTTTAATAAAATTTAATCCTGAATCATATTTTCATTCAAATATTTGTTTCAAATTACTATTTGTTCTCTTTTTCAAGACAAAAGTGTTACAACGTATGGTAAAAAGTAAATCTTCAGAAGTATTAAACAAAGTTCTTCACAAATTTTTCCCACCGCACTCTTAATAATTTTATTCCTTATTAATTCTCTGTTATAATTACGTACTTTTGATCTTCCTAATTGCAGCAAATATGTTTAACATGACGGCCAATATATCTAGTAACTTTATTTTAGCAAAATCTTTTTATTTAAAAAAGCAGCAATTAATTTTCCTTATTTAAAGAAAAAAAAAACGTTTTCCTGAAGAGAAGATCTATATATATTTTACTCTTACACGGCGTCAAAAAAAACCTCATTACAAATCCCCGAATGGCAACGCTAGAAAATCGATCAATGATTGTCGCTAAAAATGTCACATGCCAAATCTAGCTGAGGTGGCTCAACATATAGCGCTTTTAAAAGCGGAAACTGAAATAACAATTCAGCTGCGGCAACCTTATACTATTAAGCTAGGCAGAAGTGAGTAGTCTTTGTCGATAGATATCTATTTTAGTATTTTGTCGAAAGCGCTTTTTTTACGCGAATTTATTTGACGATTTTTGATTTATATCACGAATTTATTTATTTTATTATTCTTATTAGTTATTCATTAAAAAAATGAGTTTCAGTCAATGAGTCTTTATTTGAAGTCAAATTTATTTTAATAACTTAATATTTACTAAAATGATGTAATTTTTTTTTAAAAAAAGTTCTTATATGGATTTGAATGATTGTTTTGAATTCTTAGAATTTTGTGCAATTGCAAGTTACCTAAGTTAGTAGCGAGTGAAGCGAGCTTGGTTTGCGAAGCAAACCATATAAGATTGCGTAGCAATTTTCGGGGGTTGGCGAGCAGGGGGCGCAGCCCGCTAGTTATGAATATTTTTTTGAATTTCTCGAATCCCCCATTCCTTTAATTTATCCTACTCCAAATACCATAATTTTCTAAATAGTGAAAGTTTCGTCAGTACACTGTAAAAATTGTGGTGTAGGACTTATCCGAATTTGGTGATAAAAAATTGTGTGAATGATTACTTAATTTCAAATTAATACTGAATCGTGCGTTCCTTTACGCTTCAAAGGGTGTAGTTAAGTCTTAACACCGATGCCAACTGCTCCGGATTCGACAAAATTTTATATAAAAGGGTAGAAAACTATAACTAAAATTTGTAAATGTTCGTGTAATTTTGTCAACTTTTTAAGAAACTCAACACGACTTAATTGTATACTTTAATGTAAGCGTATAGATCGAGGTACCTGCCTAGCAGCACTAACTTCTTCATCTGAGAAATATTTGCCGAAGGCAGAGGAAGTATGCGAGCTAGTGATAAGCTTAACTGTAATAAAGTAGCATATGACATAAGCTTTTAAATTATTTAGAAATAGTGGAGAGTAATAATTCCATAAATCGAATTTACTAAAATAAAAATTATACAATAAGAAACTACCAACCGAAAATATTAATCCGCTGTCCGGAGCAAGTTGGCATCTCTGTTAACACCTTATTTAGCTTACACCAATATGCAGCTCGTTGGTGAAGAAGGTTGTGCTTTTTGGAGCTCTGCAAACTTTGGGAATAAGTAGTGTATATTAAAACGATTTAACTAAATTCTTGTGTGAAATGATAGTAGGAAATGTTTTAAACATATAAAAAATGCTTTTGGGCCATTATTAGACACTTAAAGGCGAATAATTGTGTAATTTCAAGAATATTGTAGTTATTGTGGTTAATTTACGTCGCACTAGAGCTGCACGATGGGCTATTGGCGACTGTCTGGGAAACACCCCTGAGGATGATCCGAAGACATGCCATCACAATTTTGCTCCTCTGCAGAGGGGATGGCACCTCCGTTTCGGTAGCCCGACGACCAGCACGCGAAGTCGAGCACTTTACGGTAGAACAGTTTAACGAGGACCAATACCGCACACCCTCGGTCCCTGCGCAGACTGATCCAAGTGGTCACCCACCCGCACACTGACCGTAGCCAGTGATGCTTGACTTCGGTGATCTGCTGAAAACCGTGTCTTAACGATCAGTCCACTGCGGGACTAATTTCAAGAATGACATTTTCTTAATTATTACTTATTCAGAGAAAAGTTTTATATATTTCCTATTATCGCAAATAAAAGCTGCCTTTCGTTCACAAATCTTTGTAATTATTTATTAATTATTCCAACAGAATACATATTTCACTGACTAAATTCAACATTTTATTTTAGGCACAAACTAATTTCTTAAGGACAAAATATATTTACCCCTTTGAAAGATATGCTTTGGAGGAAAAGATTAAAACCTAAAGTTCAAACTCAAACACCACATAAAAACAACAAACAAAAATCTCCAACAACAAATCTCGTCCTCACTAAACTCATTTTCCAATCCTTCATCATTAATTTCATTCTCCTTTAATCTCTTTTGGATTATTATCCTGGCTTCGTAAATCAATATAATTAGCTGCAGAATGTATCACAGTAGGCTAATTTATCAAACAAAAACTTTCAATTTTCCAAAATTCTCCATTATACTCGGAGATTGATGAGATTTCCAAACAAGGCCCGCTAACGACATATCGTTATCTCAGCCTTAAAAAGCGAATTCGATTAGAAGCAGCAGCAAGTCCGCCGTATTGTTCTCAACCCAGAATCAACAAGCACAACCCAAAAATAACTTAATTGAGCCGCACAAAATGCTCAGATCGTGGTTTCTTTTTCGCTTTTGTCTCAGGCCGACCGATAAATCGAGGGGATTAACTTCATTATTTCGCCTCCCCGAATACCGAACAACGCAGATGTGGACAGAAGAAATGAAAATGACATTAGCATGGATGAGAAATTGATTTGTTATCACTATGCTGACAGACACCCATATTTTTTTTTGCCTTCTTTTCCGATAAGGTTGTCGCGTTTGGATAAAATATTGGCAGTGTCCGACTATTTATATACGTGTAGCAGTTTCATTATTTAGGTGTAGCAATTTCTAAAGGCGATGGCTTATGCCACATTTATATGACTGGTAATGGAAAATCGTGTTATATAAAATCTATTTTCTAATAATTTAAAATTACATTTTGAACAATTAACCCATAAATATTAAAGTCGATTGCTTTCAGTATTTCTATACAAAATTGTTTTGAGTGATTTTATTTCTGTTTTGTTTTTTAAGGTAAGGATAAGAAGACCCTCCAATTTAGGCACGTTATGTAAAATGTCAAAGTACTATGAAAAATATAAACTTACCTCTCTGCTGACTGAGAATCATTTTTTTTGTGCCTGTTTTTCTAACAAGGTTGTTGTGTTTGGATAAAATAGTGTCCGACTATTTATTAAGGTGTAGCAGTTTCATTATTTAGGTGTAGCAATTTCTAAAGGCGATGGCTTATGCTATATTTATAAAACTGCGAATGGAAAATCTTGTTATATAAAACCCATTTTCTAATAATTTAAAATTACATTTTGAACAATTAACCATAAATATTAAAGTCGGTTGCTTTCAGTATTTCTAAACAAAGTTTTTTTTGAGTGATTTCTTTTTTTTTTTTTTTTAAGATAAGGATAATAAGACCCTCCAATTTAGGTACGTTATGTAAAATGTCAAAATACCATGAAAAATACACTCAGCTGACTTAAGAATCTTTTTTTTTTGTGCCTGTTTTTCCAAAAAGGTTGTTGTGCTTGGATTAAATAGTGTCAGACTATTTATTAAGGTGTAGCAGTTTCATTATTTAGGTGTAGCAATTTCTAAAAGCAATTCTTATACTATAAAAGTAGTAATGGAAAAATCTTGTTATATGAAGCCCATTTTCTGATTGTTTTAAATTATATTTACGTCTTCACATCTAAAAGTTTCTTTATTTAAGTGTGGCAATTTCTAAAGACGATGGCTTATATTATATTTATAAAACTATTAATGGAAAATCATGTTTTATAATTATGTCTAATCAATTTTATGTTATTTAAATTAAATCTAGAGCAATTTTCCCCTTAAATCTTTGGCGCAGATGAAATACGGGTGTCACTTTCATAGAATGTTTTCTGACGTCCTAATTATGAGCAAAAATATATCTAAGTGTTTTTTAATTATAAAAGAACAATCAGATAGCTACAAAAAAATCTGGTAGAAAAAATTATAGTTGTTCCAGAATTTAAAATCCAAAAAAAAAAATAATAAAAAAAAAAAAAAATATCCAACAAAAAAATTTTTTCAGTCATTATCAAACACTAATAAAATATTGAATTTTGTAAATTAAAGAAATTTCAATACTGAATAATTGTTTCTCCTAGATCAAATAACTGCATCATCATCATCATCATAGTTGGCCAGACAGCCCAATGTGAGCCAATGCCTTCCTCTGAAGATTTCCCCATGACGACTTCCGATTTACCTTTGATCTCCAATACTCTTCATTAAGTGCGAGAAAATCAGACTCTACTGAGTCAGCCCATCTTAACAGTGGCCTTCCCCGCTTTCTTGCTCCAGTGGGTCTAAAAAGCTCAAATAACTGCAAATAAGTTCAAATTCGAAAAATATAGGTCCCTGGAAATAAGCCGCGTTTGGAAGATCTTACCTTTAACATGGAAAAAAGACACATCGGTGTTAGATGTTGTATTTTATAAACATAAATTATTAAAATGCTAAATGTAACATTCTTACTTTAATACAAAATAAAAAAAAAAGTATGAAAAATACGTTTAATAAAAATTCTGCGCCAAAAGGTTATCAAACCTATTAGTCAAAAAAATTCTTTAACTATTTTTATATATATTAAGACTAAAATTGCTTTGCATTATTTTATTTATTTATTTTTTAATTTTTTTTTTCTTTAGGTTAATGCGGCTTTAAAATTTTGGGACATTGTGTAAAATCAAATAAAACTGTCAAAAATTAAATTTAGCTTTCTGCTGACTGAGACTCGTGCTCCTTTGCCTTTATGTAATTAATGAACTTCGTTTCCTTACCAAGATGATTAATATCTGTAACAGTTAACCCAATAAAGTAATTTTTCTTAAATCTAAAGTTGTTATGCTTGCATTATGTTTTCTTTTTAAAAGTGACTATGACCCTAAAATTTGAAAAAAGAAAATGTCGAATGAAAAGAAAAATTATTATTATAAAAATGTTCACCAGGTTTGTACGCCCCCGGAAAAAACTAAAAAATTGATAATTTTCTTATAAGAAGTTGAATATTGCTTTTTATTAGCGTTCATTTGAAATTAAATTTGAAGCCTAAAACTTCGTATCTATAGATATATAGATAACTGTTTTTTTTTTCGTTTTTTCTGTTTTGATTATAGCGTGGCATTTTTACAGAGCGTTTCTGTACATTTCATCCTCTTTTTGTCACTTTTTTCTTGTACGATAATATAGATAAACTAACACAAAAAACTGATTTGCATCGTCAAAGTTATGTTTTAAGAATTAAGAACAATTTTTCTTCAGTTTCTCTTTTGCCTTTTTTTTATTAATTTTTCTTCTTATCTGCGTTTTTATTATACCATAACATTTTTTAAAAAGTTGTTTTAAGTTATTTGTTTAAAATGTTGTTTAGAGTTGTTTGAAAGTTTGTTTATAAAATAAAAGAATATCTTTTTCTATGTTTCGGTTTTCCAACTTTTATTCTTTAGTTTTTTATATTTATGTATAGCTGTTAGTCAGTTTTTCATTCATCTTAAATATTTATTGTAGATAACTTATCGTTTTTTTTCTCATTACCCCAAACAAATAGTACAGCTAAGTTTTGATTATTTTCCAATAATAACTAAACTTATTTAAATATAAAAAGTAAGATTTCAAAATGATTTTTTTTTAAAAAAATGCTGATATTTGGCCGAATATTTAGTTTAAAAACCGAATATGACTATTCGTTACATCCCTAGTTCTTAATTAACTCAATACTGAATCAACAACTCAATATAAATGCAACAATAACTTTTAATCTTAAAACGGTCTTTAGGACAGTAGGCATAGACTATTATATTTAACTGAATTAATTGAAACATTTGTGTAGGGAGAATTAGTAATGGATAATTAGCAATAGGACAAAGACATGAATATGATGTATAGTATTAATCGCATTGGTTATATCCTATGCTCAAATCCAATTGACTACAACACGCATGACATATTCATCTCCTTCTAAGCCTTATTTAACATGCTTTTAATTTCATTTTGCAAAAAGAAAACGTTATAGTAAATTGAAATCTATTTTTTAAACTACGTAGAATTAAAATTGAAAGTAGAGTTGAGAGAAAATGCTTTAAAATTCAGCACTTTGGAAATTGTTGTTTTCATTGAATTTAGGGAAAATTATATTCTTTTTTGTAGTGGCTGTAATAATAGAGTATATAAATACATATATACTATATCCTATTTTTAAGTACTGGCAAAGTTTTAAAATGTCATCTAAAAAGCTAAGGTTAGTCTTTCTGTTGCTTAAATGGCTATAAAAACAGCTCCTTCATTTTGAATAAATTATTCCTGCTGGCAAAGGTATAGCATTTTTTCCTCTACTATTCAGTGCTGTGGAAAATCATACGAAATTTCTCACCATATTTTACAAAGGAAATTATAGGAAAAAAAGTCCACAAAATCAAGATAGACATTCTCGAGCTTTTATAAAATTTTACAATTTCAGATTTTTTTAGCTTTTACTGCGCAAGTTTATATTTAAACAAAGGCGGCATATCATAAAATTAATTCAAAGCTATTTAAAGGAACAAATTAGTTGAATAATAACACTTTCAATTATTTTTAACACTGTGTGGCTCTTATCCTTGCTCACCAATCGATTGACGCACTCATTTTCTTCTTTTTTTTGTTTCTTGGTGATAAACAGTTATGCAACTTCTAAATTTAAAAGTATTCAAGTGAAAAAATGTAAACTGTTTTATGCTTGGCTCAGGGATGCCAATTTTCTAAGCTTTGGCGAAAAATTTCGTCGAATGGTAGCCAAGTTATTACGAATTTACTAAAATACATCAACCACTTTTAAAACAAACTACACTATTAAAAATTCCGGGTCAAATTACAGTATAAAGTACCGGCACCGGCACATTCATTTTACCGTAAAATGTTACTGTATTTTTACAGTAATATTTATTTAATTAGAGTGATTCAGTGATTTTCGGTAACAATTACTGTATATCAGATTTTTTATCCCGTTACATGTTCCAGTAAAAATGAATTTACCTCGACAAGAACCGGTACCCTGAGTGCTTGCACACTTTTTTCTGTAATTTGATTCGAATATTTTTACGGTAAATAAAGCATTATGTTTTAACAAAATATCCTGTAAAATTTTGAAATAAATAATACAAAAGTTTGTGCTAAAGTCCAGTCCAGTGCTTAATTTTCATAATTTCTGTAAAAAATATTAATGCAAAATTGTCCTATAATAATAAATATTGGATATAAAATTCTTTATAATCCAAAACTGAGCTTAATAACCACCATAAAAGTATGCAGGTGACATAAAAATTCATATTTTAGAATTTATTCTACAATCCTGACAATAAATTGTAAGAAAATAGTTTTCAAAATTTTTTTTTACAGCTGCAAATTATAGTTGCAAATCCTACCTTGCTCGTTAAGCGATTAAAAATGATTTGTCGCTTGGTTCACCGTCGGATCGACTATTTCGAAACTGCAAACCAATATGGAGCCTCATCACGCAAAAAAAATGGATAAAAATATAATGTATTAAGAAAAAAAAGATTTGAAATTGCTTAGAAATGAAAAATGTGAGAACGTTCAATGGGAAATACACCAGGTTAATAACTTAAATAAAGCAAAAAAATTCTAGATGCATCATTATTTTGAAGATTCAAAGAAAATCGTGTTACAATGATATATGTTATTTGAGGGTTGAAGTTGAAGTACTTTTTTTTCTCTTGAAAAATGATTAATTTATTTGTTCACCTTTCAAGTCGCAAGATATATTTTTGTTGTAATGCTTATTAAAAAATGAATTTTGAAAAAAGAATATCCCGAGAGAAAAGTATGTTTCTTTAGGAAAATATATATAATGTCATTTTTATTTGAATTTATTTCGCTTGTAATTTCTATTCATATATTTGAGAATCTGGAATACTTACTTAATCTGAAACTTGATTTATTATCTAATGTTAATAAAAGAAAAATAAAGGATTCAAAATCTATACTTTTTATTTAAATTGTATAAAACATCTTAAATTAGTTAGGATATCTAATTTAATGTTATAGAATTTGATAAAAATTTATTTTTGCTTACTTTATCTTGAATTATAAAAGAATACATTTTGTATTTATACCACTCATTTTTGAGCAATTGTTAAATGAAGTTTAGAATGTTTTGTAATAGTCATTTTCGTATTTATCCGTTAATTTATTTTAATTTTCAAATTATTTTTTTTTAAATAAATCTCTTTTTAAGCTGACATTTCATATTTAATAACACTTTTATGTTCACTTAACCTTAAACTTAGAATGCTACTTTTAATGAAAATTTCGAACGCTTATATTTTATCTTAAATAACATTGGGATCACTGAATCTTGAATGATAAGTTTTTTTAAAAATGTTCTTACAGTAATATTTTGTTTCGAATAACACTTTAGACTTAATGAAACTTAAATGTTTAAATTTTGTTTTCTGAAATGTTTTCTTATGTTAATATTATGTTTTTAACGGCGTTGTAGGTTTGCAAACTTCCTTTACAATGTTAGCTGTCCACATAACTTATTCAATTGAGATTTTTAATTTTTAAACTTTCTATTTCAGATTCGATAAGTTACGTTTATTACCGGAACTAGTAAGACAGGGCTAAAGAGAATAGAAGGGCTGGTTCACTCCTTTGAAGTATCTCTACCGATCCTCCGACGTCACTCTAGTGACGTCACTTTGGCGCAAAGCTCGCGCTTTTACTTCAAGAACGGAGCGTTTGGCCTTACTAGCTCTAACTAATATAGGATCATTTCTTTTTGCGAGATATTCTAAGACATTTGTTATTTTCTATAATGACTTTCCTCAGTTTTTGCAGTGAATTTACAAGAACTTAAAACTATTATCGAAATGCCAGTTTGCGCGATTGCAACTTGCAAAAATTCTGATATAAAAACAAAAGGAAAAAGTATAATTTTTCGCGTGTTCCCTAAAGTAAATGAACAACTATGTAAAGAATGGATTCCGAAATGACACAGTTAATATAAAACCGCAATACGTTTATTCTGTCGTAAAGAACTTTTATAAAAATTCATTATCTAAATAGAAACCGCCTCGTTACTTCATAAAGAAAGGCAGGTGAAAAGAATTAAAAAATAGATAAAGTCAAAGAAAATTAAAATGTAAGTCAAAAGTATAAATAAAATATATAGTATATAGTTGAAATTCTCCTAATTTCATAACATATTTTTTAATGTAGTTATTCTAAATATTTATGATTTTTTTTAAAAATTATATTCTCTTCAATTTAAATATCTATATATTATATCATCGTAAATTTAAATGTCTATAAACAATTGTAAAATTTCTGATGTCATTATGAACCTAAATTATTATTTTGTTTCAGTAATTAGCGTTTAAGGTTGATGTTTCCTAATGATTAAGTATGAACAAATTGCTATTAACGACATATTTTAAAATCAGGGATTCTAAATTTAGCTTAACTTATCGTTATAAAAGAATATGTAGATAAAAAAAGTGTCGATATATGCCTTCATTTTTCTTAATAGTTAAAGTTAAAACTGAACTTTTTAAAATAAAGTATTTATCGTGTCATTTTCACCAACTAGCAAAACATTTTTATAAGTTTAAAATGGTATTTTTTTAATATAATAACCAAGAAAGTTTTTTTTGAACTATGTTTATGAACGGAAATAATGTGTTAATTACGTAAAGTTTGAAGGCTAATAACCAGAAAAAGTCTAACTTATTTTAACAAGAGAAAGATGCAAAGTTATCATATCTTTGCTTGCGATCTCCGAGATCTGTATACACAGTGACGTCATGAGGAGGGAAATCGTAGCTTCAGCTCTAAGAGCGGAGTGAACTAGCCCTTGTATTCTTTTTAGCCCTGCTAGTAAGAGACACACACCACCGAATTCAATTTTTTTTTTTAAATGCACTGAATTCGAACAAGTAATTTGGACGTAAGTAAGAATTTTTATCATAATTTGGCAATCATTCTTCGTATTGTGGGGATATTAAATTATTTATCTAGGTAATATCTCTTAAAATCGGATTTCAAAAATACAATTAGATTTTGTCTAAAAGTGCCAGATTTTGAGTTTTGTGTTTAAAATGTATTAAGTGGGCAATTAATTCCTAACTACTAAAAGTGCATATTGCTCTAATTGCTGTTTTTAAACTGTTTGGACTTTGATTTCACAGTTAGTGAATTTTATTCTTTACTATTATTTTTTATTTTTCTGCTGTGAAATAAAGTTTTTAGAGGGATAGAGTTATTATCCTTATTTTGCGGTATGACAATTTGATATTTTTAATTCAGCTTAAAGAAGGTTTAGCTAAAACTTCCTTGAAGTCACTAATTAATTTACAGAGAATAAGAATAGAACATAGATGAGAATAAGGAATGTAGGGGTTTGTAACACACTAAGATAAAAGATACAGTCAAAACTTTCAGAATATGGTAAAATTTACCACGTTTATAACTCTATGGGAGCACCAAAAGTTCAATATTTTTTTACCGTAACTCTGATGTAATGATTTAGGTAAAGATTAAGTATGGTTTTATAATATATGATAAAATTTGGTAATTTTATCATGATACATTAGAGCAAGGCATAAAAACCATTAATTCGGTTAATTTTATTTTCCAGTTTTGTATTTTTTACTAAATGGGAAGTAATGAAATCTATAATTTTGAAAATCACAATTTCCAGTAATACCATACGACATGAACGTAAAAATTAACAAATAAATGGCTGAAATTCCGTTTATTATAGTTTTATTAATCAAAATTAAGGTTTTTCCTTACCAGGAATCTCATTACCATGCAGTACGGTAATTATACCCGAATCTTTTTTTCCGTGGATATATATTATTTTTTTTAGAGATAAATTAGCAATTTTTGTTACACGTAACATTCGCAGTACAAACTAATTATAATGTAATAAAACTTTTATAATGCAAAAATAATTAAAAACATTTATAATAATATTTATTGTGATTTCTGAGTTCAGCTTATCAAAACGGCTTAGCATCTTTTGTAAGCGTAGCATTCATAACGTAAATTATGCTATATTTGAACTTTTATAATGGAACAATAATTAAACAATTACAATAACGATAATATTATTCTGGTTTGTGATTAATTTTCAAATTCAGCTATACGAAATTAGAATTAAAATATTCTATTGCATTCCTAAGTAATTTTCTGAGAATGGAGATACCTAAATGTGTTTTTTTCTTCATAAATTGTATGATATATATTTTTTGAAACGTATCTACTTAGCGATAAACTATTATTTTACATTTGAACATTTACAATGCCACATTAATTAATAACATTCATTATAATACTAATGAATATTCATTAAAATAAGCTAATTAACTTCACATCATATTAAAAGTGGTAAGAAAATGTTCTTAATGCTGTGAACACAATTTTGAATTATTAAAGAAAATATTATAATTAAAAGTGAAAACATAAAATTGAATAGTTTTCAAATTTTTAACTGAAAAATGTAAGCATATTCAAAAACTATTTCCCATTGACTGGAAACAATTTTTGAATTCATTTATAATGTAAAGAATCTGTGCTAGTAATTATCGAAAATTTCGAAAACGAAGTCCATCAAAGAAAGGTATTAAAACATTTCTTTAAGACAACCTCGACTGTTAGAAACAAACCTCCTTTTACTTGCTGCAACACAAATATTCTTTCATTAAAATGTACAAATTTGAATAATTGTGTCGCTTTAAACTCTGTTGCCAATTTCTTGCACATAATAATGATAAAATATTCAGAGAACACTTATTTTCATCTATCCGAAATGTAATGAGTATTTACTGGACTAGAAACATTTTAAGTACTTCGGCAAAAAAGAATTACTTTAGAATGGCGCAAATGATTAATTTTTGGCGCTTCTTCTTTTTCTTATTCATAATTTTTAAAATAAATGACGCCAACTTGCGCTGGTACATGTGTTCCTAATTAATTCCCCAACCCAAAACTTTTTTTATTATCATGCGTTCAAGCATTATTATCGTTATTTAAGATAAGCCCATTCATTACTATAATGATCTCAATTATGAATATTTTATAGATTAATTTTTTCCGCTTTTAAAATAACTTTTTTAAGAAAGTAATTTCTAGATCGTTTATCTTGATGGGTTTAGCAGTTCGAAAAATAGTCGATATTTTTAAATGAGTAAGGAAGTTAAACATAAATATACTCCTTACTCTATTCATTAATTAGTCGAATTTAATGACTAAACATACAATGCAATTTTCTTTTTGTTAGAACTATCCTGGACATTTTACTTATATGTTAAAAAATAAAGCGATTCAGTTTAAATGCATTAAGTTTGCATTAGATTCGCGTTAAATCATTTACAAAAATTTAAGCTCTTTTTTAGGTTTATATGAGACTGTTTTAAGGTGATAAACTAGCTATGAGACATAGTTGACTTCAAAACCAACTTTAAAAAATCAACTTTCTAAGGTTTATAACAAAGGTGTACGAAGTAAAGTTTATTTATACTTGAGGTTGTTTTGAAGCTGATATATTAATACTTCAAATTACATTAATGCTAACATTGATGGACACCTCTCTATGCTGTAAAACAACAGCTTAGAGAGGTGCTTTGTTTTTTTAAAGTGTACAGGTTATTTTTTCTGCCCTTCAAGCAAATGGGTAATATTTGAGGTGAGGATAATTTCATCGAATTTCATTTTAAAGTATTGCTGAGCTATATATGAAATTGATTTTTCAAGGTGTAAATGAGGTTTATTGATGAGGTTATTTTTGATTCGAAACATAACTCTATGGTCGACCATATGTGCATTTTTCAACCCCTGTCAACCTCAAAACAATCACAAAAACACCTTATTTTTTTATAAGGAGTATATTTCATTTTATAACCGTCGTTGAACAGTCGACCCAATTTTATGGGCTTATGACTTCTAATGTTCAACTCCATAGCCTTGTAATTTTCAACCCAATCCAGAAGACAATAAGGGAATTCCCGGATCGAGTATTGGGAGAAATTTGCCTTCATAGAGGACTTTTTTTGATGGAGCTAACCGACATTTGCGTTACACGGAGAGGAAGACCACGAGAACCTCCCACGGTTATCCTGACGGCAAAGGGACTCTAACCCGTGATCCGTCAACCACTAAGGATATTTCACTTCACTGTGGTCAGTGCAAGTCGGATGCGGAATTCGAATCGACTGGGATTCGAACCCAGCTCGCTTCATTGGTAGGTGAACGCTTTATCCCCTGAGCCATCGCATCTCTTATAAAGAGTATGAAAGCTATACTTTGTTTTAAAGCAGTGTTTCCCAAACTTATGAGTTTTGTGTACCCTTTCTAAATTTTTCGTAACGCTGTGTACCACTAATAAAAAAATGAGTGTATTTTTTACTATAAAAAAATTGCACAAAAGTTAAAAATTACAAATGGCTGTTGACACCACTAATTATTAACTGTTAACTCTGCAAAAAATAGCCAATAGAAAAATACGTAATCGTAAATTTTCAAGGCTATCTTTGTTTTGAGATAACAATTGTTAAAATCTCGTTTGTTGCAAGATATTTCGCATAAGAACGCGTACCCCCACTAAACTGTTGTCGAACCCCAGGGGGTACGCGTACCACACTTTAGGAAACACTGTTTTAAAGGAATAAAATAAACAGTAATTAAAAAAACAGTAATTAAATAAATAGATTGCATAAATAACTTATGCCCTCCTTTAGTTGACATTTTAATAGACAACGTGATTAAATGTAATATACATATTGAGATAACATTAATTTCTTTAGAATTAAATATGAAATACACTGAAGAATGAAAGCTGGGGTAATACCTGACTAAAAACTTCATTCACTGAAAAAAAATATATAAATCGGAAATAGCAGTCGACATGTTTCAAGCGCTTGAAAACAGGCGCCCACTCTCAAGACTCCCCAGACGTGAATGAGAAGAAATAAAGGCGATTTGAGATTTAAAGCGAACAGTTACCAACGAAAAATGGAAAAATAAAAGTAAGAAACAAAACTAGAAAAACCGCAGTAGCCGAGAAAGAGAAAACTAAAAAACAGAACAATAGAAAAAAACGATGGCGAGAGGAGCAAGTTGAAGTAAAATGCGTTTTCAGGCGCTATTGATGAGGCTATATTTTGAATTCTTAGGACGCGTAGACTGTTATTTCCAATTTATATATTTTTGAACGATTGAAGGTTTAAGTCATGGAATATTCTACCTCTTTAATTTCTTGGTATTATTAATTTTACAGCTGGGTTATTAAACAAGATAAGGTAAAATAACAGAACTCCCTACTGTTTAAAAAATTAAGCTGGATATAAAACTGTTCGAAACAAATTGATATTTCTTTTAAGATTAATTCTACGGCAAGAAAGAAACATAATAAGAACCGTTCCTTGTCATAAATTATTCTTTACGACTATTTATACAATAAAATGAAGTCAAAATTTATTCTGTTAGAACAAACCTTTATTTTGTTTGTTAAATTCAAATGAATTCGATCGAATTCCATTTCAGATTTATTTATCACTTTAATTCAAATAACCCATTTAACAACAATACCAGCTATTTCGTCAAAAAAACATTCAAATCCAGCTATTCTTCTTTAAATGAAACATAAAAAAAACAACCTATTGAGTTATTCTATGGAAAGGAGAAAAACACAAAATTTGAATTTGTTTGAAAAATTTACATTCGTAAAAAGCAGAGCAAACAAGGCAGAAAGAAAATGCTTCCGGCCTATGTCAGGGTATACATTTTTACATTTCGAGAAGAAATATTCGAATTCTAAAAAATCGCGTTATAGGAGATAGGAAGGTTTGAAGAAAGAAATTCGAAAGGTAGCCGAATAGGTTTGTTTACATTTCAAAGAACATAAATATCTGTAAATGCCACAGTGTTGTGTTTTCTTTTAAAAATATTTTTGTTAGTGTGGTAATAGAACAAAAAAAAAATATCGGAAAAGCGGAAAGATAACTGGTATCTGTAGTAAAAAGTTAAAATATATTTTAGATTCGATAAGAAAATAAACAACCAGGTTTCACAATTTTTTTTAATGAAATAATCCGCATCATAACTTACCCACTTGTTGTCTCTTTACAGATTTTGCCTCTTTGTCCCACAGTAAAAATGTAACTGATGAAAAAAAAATTATTTTAATAAGATAGTTAATTATTTATTAGCTATCTTATTAAAATATCGGATGAAGACATTAATACTAACATTGACGAAATAATGATAAAATATCGAAGGAAGGCAATTAGATATTTAATATTGTCGAAAATAAGTGAATACAATAATAATGTTTTGCATTAATGAAAACATCGAAAGAAAACGATAATGCTAAAATTGATGAAATGATAATAAATATATTGGAAAAAGGCCATAATTATTAAAAATTTTGCTAAAATTCCAACTAAAAGCAATAAAAATAATTTGTATTAATGGAAACATCGAAATGGAAACACTAATACTAACATTAATGAAATAATGGTTAAAATATCTAAGGAAGACAACAATATTTAATATTGACGAAAATAACCAATGAAGACAATAGCAATTTCTAATATTTATTAAAATATCAACTTTTCAAGCTTGACGAACAAAACAATCTGACGATTTTAATAATTTTCGACCTCTGACGAAAGTGTATCATCTTAAAAAAATGCCCCATTTTTATTTCATATAATATTTTAAGCCCAAAAACGCATAATTGGGAAGCTCTCAAAATATCGAAAAAAGACAATGTTAATATTGATGAAAATATACATTTTGACAATGTTAATATTGATGAAACATAAATTTTGAAAATTAAACCAGCACTGCACAAAATGCACCATTTATGTTTGAGACACATTTAAACATTGAAAACACCCATGAAACACCCATTTCTAAATTAGACGGACACAAAAAAAAAAAACAAAAAAAAAAGAAAAACAACAACAAAAAAAACACGAAATATTCCATTTATGGTTCGGGAACTATTTCATTACTAATATGGAAATTATTAATTTTGTAAATTCTATCAT
Organism: Parasteatoda tepidariorum; assembly: GCF_982258835.1. Classification (NCBI taxonomy): domain Eukaryota; kingdom Metazoa; phylum Arthropoda; class Arachnida; order Araneae; family Theridiidae; genus Parasteatoda; species Parasteatoda tepidariorum. The sequence continues at coordinate 39,972,664 of NC_141763.1, forward strand.
TGTGGAAACATTTTTGTTAATGCGGTAATAAAATAAGAAAAAAATACATGAAAAGCGAAACGATAACTGGCATCTGTAGTAAGACGTAAAAATATGTCTTAGATAGGGTAAAAAAATATTCTGATTTAATAATATAATATATTCTGAGTTTAGATGGCGGAAAAATACAACACAAGATGTCGCATTGGCATTTATGTTTCGAAAACTATTTAATATTGATAAAAATTTCTCTGAACTCGATGGACAAAAAAAAAAAAAAACCCTTTATGTTTTGGAAACAGTCTAATATTAATTTAAATACTAAATTTTGAAATTTGTAGGAGAACCTATACAACATGTTCCATTGTTGTTTCATAAATATGTTCTATTAGTCCTCAAAAATTAGGACATTTGTAACATTTGGATAATAAATTTATCGCTTTAGAAGGTTTCTTTCAAGTAAGTATCTTATGCTTAAGGTATACTCTGTTTACGACTCATTATGTAGGTGACGCGCAGAGCGCACCCCTCCCCCCCCAAAAAAAACGTTACATTATTTACGTCCTGGAGCTGCACAATGGGCTATTGGCGAGACGGTCTGGGAAACATCCCTGAGGATCATCCAAAGACATTTTTTTATTTTATTTCCAATGAACTGCACAATCGGTCTTGCCGATGAGCAGACCTAGTGCGGTCTCCAGAGGTGATATCCACTCTTTCAGGACCACCACAATGGAAGAGATACCGTTGGTCATGTTAATTTGGACATCTAGTTTCTGCCCACACTAGATGGCAGCACCGAGACTCTATTTGGATGCTAAAGTGCACTAGGAATTTAATTTTGCCGGAAATGCCAAGAGCCAATAAGGCACTCCAGGGATCTTTTACATGCCGCATAATCATACGACATGGCCGCTGAGGATTTTCTGCATCCCGAAAATCCGGTGTCTGGGCCAGGATCGAACCCGCAGACTTGGGCTCAGAAGGCTGACGACAAATCAACTGCGCCACCCAGCCACTCATCCAAAGACATGCCATCGCAATTTTGTATCCTTGCTTTGGTAGCCCGACAACTCCTGCGTGAAGTAGACCAGTTTAACGAAGTCCGTTACCGCGCACCCTCAGTCCCTACGTAGGCTGATCAAAGTGGTCACCCAACCGCTTACTGACAGCAGCCAATGAAGATTGACTTTGGTGTTCTACCGGTAATCGTGTCTTTACGATCTTTCCACTGCGGGACACCTGCCGTTTGGAAACAAATTGAAAAGCTAAGCTAACGCTATGGCTATGACTATTACAGTTTAAGGCTAATTTCAATTTAACTTTAAAACTAATTTTTCTCATACCTCACTAAAATGTAACTTCAAGTCTTCATCCTCTAAAATCTTCAATTAATGTTTAAATTTCTTATAAATTTGCAGTATAATTTTGAAGAAGTAAGCTTAACGTAAATATTCAGTTGTGAGATTTAAATTTTCGAATAATCATCAGCAAAATGCGTTTTAAATGTAGTTAATAATTATAAAAATCTATTTCAGTCTTCCGTTGTAAAATGTCAATCCAATATAAATTACTTTTTTTTTCCTTTTGAAATGAATTATTTAAATTGTCCCATCCATAACAAATGTTTTGAAGTAAAATACTTCGAAAGAAAATTTCTCCTCTGTCAAAAGTTTAATAGTCTTCCTTAAATTAATTTTCTTTTAATTTTTAAAATATTTTAACGTTAATATCCACAATTTCCATTATTAGAATTTTAATCATTCTTCAAATTCTCGCATTTATATTTCAAATAGAAAAATGTTTGCAGCAAATATCCTCCTTAATAATAAATTAATTAAGCTGTCAGGAACTTGCAGAAATGTTTCGTTGAATCTTACGTTCTTTTTCTTTCTGAGCCTATTTATTTACGACTAAATATTAATATAAAGGGCACTTCCACAATTTTAATTAAACAGCAACTATTTCGGTTCAAGAAGTATTTAAAGTAAAAAAAGTTTTATTCGTTTCTAATCGTAAACTGCCACGACATAATGACAGTTGGAGAAAGATTTTATACCTCCTAAACTATACGATCATTTTACTAACTTTCCAGACTTGCATATCGACTGAAGATATAAATAAAAGTTTATATAATTTTATTTAGAATAAGCAATTTAAAATCAGTATATGAAGGTTTACTTAAGTTTAAAAATTGATTCGGAAAAGTTGGAAAGAAATGGAGGAAAGTATTTATCTTTTCTTATGATAATAAATTAAGTCTACAATCTAATTTTTTCATCTTCCTTTTGAATTAACATCTTGCATTTAAAAGAAAAGGGGAATAAATTAGAGATGTAAATATTAATCTAAAACAAAAGGGAATAAATTAGAGATGTAAATATTAATCTAAAACAAAAGGGAATAAATTAAATATATAAATATTAATCTTTTTTTAAGATGACTTCGTAGCACCCATTATGTTTTTCACCTCTTATGCTAATTTTAAGGAGATAAAATGCTAATTTTTAGTACTAATATCACAGAAAACTTAACTGATATTGTTACTCTTTTTTTATATGATCTTGCTGATTAAAATATTGTAATTTGAGGGAGAATATTGAATATTGTAATTGAGGGAAAATATTGTAATTTTTTTTCTCTTAAAAATTTTTTTTCGATCAGTTTTAATTACTTTTAATCATTTTAACAAAATTTAAATGCTGAATAAGATGACTTTTCTTTTCGTAAAACTCACTAAATTTGTCCATTTCTCAAGTATTAACATTTTCTCTTAAGGCAATAGAAAAAAAAAATTGAAAAATAAAAAATTCAAGAGTTGAAATGATAAATCCTTGAACAAATATTTCACTTACATTACATACCAGTGTTGGGAAAATTAGAGCACCATATTTTTAACTAGAATTCCTATTTTAAAATTACGATTAATAACCAGCAGTAGTCTATCATCCAATTAACCATAAAGTTTACCGTTAGGAACCTGTCTGCACCATTACGGGTTTAAAACCGTTAACAACTGTGATTAAAAAACCGAGAATACGAACTATGCGGTTTTGCAACCATTTACAACTAGCATGGTTTCAAAACCATGAAAATAAAATTTAACTGGGCATTAGAAAAAGGTTATATTAAACTAGGTATTGGATATTGGAGTTAGATTACGCTACACTCTAAAAACTGTACCTCTTAAATAAAAGGCACAAGCTAAATGTACCCTTCATTTTCTCGTGTTAGAGGCACATAACTAATGTGCCTTTAAGGCGACTGCCCACGTTCGGTGAACTTTTTTTTAAAAAAATAAATTTTTTAAAATTTTTATGCTTAGTTATATAAAATGGGATAAAAAATGACACAAATAAGAAAAATTAAAACAATATATTTTATAGTTTGTAAAATTTTGTTGAAATTAGGTCAGAAATTAGTGATTTTTAAGAGTTACGCTGGACACCCTCAACTTAGTTGTGCGTAATAAAATACAATTTCCTTTGGAATATGTATTAGTCTAACCCTTTTCTGTGTTCTGAACTAAAAGTTAATCAAAATTTTAAAAATTTGGTGAAATATGCCCAATTACGTAGAAAAACAGCAAAATAACGATAAATTTTTTAAGTTTTTTTGATTTACATAGCTATAAAATAATCAAATATTGAAATAGAATTTTAGTTCTAGTTCAGAACACAGATAATATTATTTATAACATTGTTACAAAATTGAATCATAAAATTCCTAATAGTTTTTGAGAAATAAGGTCCAGCGGGAATCGAAAAACAGAAAAATTCAGTTTTCCAGAAAACGCATTTTAAGATTTATTTGTGCAGTAAAAGTAAATTACCTTTATCATACAAACATTAAACTATCTAAAAAGATATACCAAACCTTCATATACTCTATACTTGTTTAAATTGGACTTTTCTCTGAATATTCTTTTTTTCCTGATCCTTTTTTCAATAAGTTGAAAATCTCCGTATAAATGCTCAATTTACTGTTAGTAAACATCTGTTGATTTTTTGTCATTTTAGATTTAATTACTTTAGAAATACAGGTGATAATAACAATGTATAGCTTGAGTTAGATATAAAAAACAATAAAAGTGCAATTTCATATCAATACATAATTAAATATTTTAAAAATTTGAGTATGAAATTAGTACATTATATGTTTGTGTAATACACCATTACACAAAATTATAACCAATAAAACATATTTCTTTTATACTACATACTAATTTTACTCTATTTCGTGCTTTGAACTAAAAGTATAAAATTTATATAAAAAAATTTAAAATATATGCAATATTATGCTTAAAAACACAATATTTAAAATAACATTTTACGGAGATTTTTGAAAAAAGAAAGAAAAGATTTTTGAAAAAAATTAAAAATAATTAAAAAAATATCAAATTCTATCGAAACAATTTCAAAATATAACTAGAATTTTGTTCAAGAACGGAATGTAAAGCGTGTGAATCAATCAGAAAACGAAATATGTAAACATCATAGCAGTTGCCATTCAAATCATATTTCTTTAAGAAAAATCATTAATAAATAATTGCCAGATGCATTTCAATACATTTATAATTATTATTAATATTATTTTATGGCTTTTTACTGAAAGGAAAACAAAAAACCAACGCATAACAGCTTTGTTTACATTAAATTCTGTCATTTTTTATTCACTTCCGGTTTTTCAGAATGTGACTTCCGGTTTTTAAATCGGCTATAACTTTACAAATAATTTTCAGAAAATTAAAAGTAAAGCATTTTTGGAATCTTGAAAGTTAATACTTTTTAAAAATGTATTAAACAGAAAATCGATTTTTTGGACGAAATCACTCATTTCAAGGTAGGCAGTCGCCTTAAAAATGAGAGGCACCACAAGAAATGAAAGGCACCAAAGCAAACGCGAGTCAATGCACGGTACGAAAGGATTTTACCGGTTCCCTGTGCCTCTCAAATGGGCTTCAATTCTTTTTCTTCGGTACGATGTAACGGAGAAGAAGCGCACGCGCACATCAATGAAATATTTTATGACGAAATACAAATAATAAAAGCAGACGATAAAATTAGAACACCAGAAAGTTGTTGATTTTTTAGAATTAGTTTTGTGCGGAATTTGAGTTTTCATATTACCCGTTACGGGTTTATCTAGAGTGCCTTGATATTTTATCTATTCGCGATCGCAACGCTCGAGTACGCCGTCTAGCGGGAGCCTGTAAATATCGGACATTAATTTATCACGTTTTCATTTAGTTCCATCAAAGTCATTGACTGAATCAGACGCCATTTTTTAGCAGCAAATAAGAAACAAAATTTCCCTAAGGAAAAGGCCGAAGAACTTGAAAAAAATCTCCAGAATATTAGTAAATCTTTCAGGAACAGAACACGCCAAACATTTGAAGAAAAATTCCTCAATAATTTTTAATTTCTATTATCAACAAACTTGCAACTGATGACTTCCGATTTCGGATACTGTTACAGATGTGTGTATTAAGGTAAAATGCATTTCTTCTGTCTTCAATTCATTACGAATTAAAGCGAAGTCAACATTGCTTTCGTCATTCCAGTGAATAAATATGAATTCAGAACATACAGAATTGTAATAGTTATAGCATATTCTTCTTCGTTATAGAATAGTATATATTTCTGTATCCATATAATTCGGAAAACAACAATAAAAAATTATCCAAGTTACTTGAAATAGTGCCATTTGTGCTGATTCTTAATTAATTTAAATCGTTTTCTTGGTAAGTTTTTTTTAATTTTGAAAGAATAAGTTCAACTAGAATTCAGCTATTCTGTTTTTAGCTACATATTCAAATTCATATCAATTATAAAATTTTGCTGTGTAGTATGTTATCTAAAAGTAATGAAGGTATAAACTATGTATCTATTATTTGAGAATAAAGTTTTCAAACAAGGAACTTATCATTTTGGAATTCTCCGGGAATCATAAATCAGGTAAGTGCAATGATTTTTACAATAAAAAATTTGCTTGTAAATATTTTTTTTTCATTTGATGATGGTTCTCTACAGAATGGTTTTTTACGTCTGATTAAGAACTATAAGAATAATAAAAAAAGAAACAATATGAAGGTTTTTATTTCAATGTTAAGAATTCTTAAAATCGTTTTTTTTATCCTAAGAATTCTTTATTTTCCGTTTTTTAGTTTATAATTTTTTGATAAAAATTGTTCTCAAAATACTTTTGACAAATTAAATGGTATAACACTATGTGTTTATGTATACTTCTTGTATATTCCAATGTTTGAAATAATATGATTCAGAAAAGTATGGAATAAAAATTCGGTACTTACGTTTTAACGCCACCGCCGCTACAGATTTGGCGGTTTTTAAGTGCCGCCAATCTACACTTAAAATTTTTGCGACAATTCATAAAATAAAACACTTTATTTAAAATCAAAATAGTTAATCGGATTTCGGTGGAAAATGAGCCGATATAGAGTTTAGCATAGATTCAAAACAATCATATCGCCATATGAACTCTGATGAATAAGATTCCAAATGAAATAACATTTCCAAAACGTACGTTTACCAAGATAAAGTTTTATGTTGTGGGAATTGGTACATTTTCGTTTTTTCGGTAAAATATTTCCCTCCTGAAAAAATAGAATTGCATCTTGTTTTGTTTTTGGCAAATCCCAAAGACGAATATTCGTAGCACTAAAAATGGCGACAAAAAAGAATTGTTTTTTGTTTTTGTTTCGTCAGCATTCTTTATTTTACGTTTCTTAGTTTCTAAATAATGATTTTTATTGAAACTTGAAATTTTTTGATAAAAATTGCTGTCAAAAAACGTTGTTTACAAAATTAAATTTCATAAAATTATGAGGCTTATGTATACTTTTTGTTCATTTTAATTTTTGAACTAATATGATTCTTAAAACTAGAATGTAAAGTTTAAATGGGCCTTTCATGTTATATCATTAAATTTAGTAATACTATTTCTCGGGCATTAGGTTTTAACTCTTATAAGAATATACATATTTTTTTTCTGTTAATGCACAAATATTTTTCCGATGTGTTTTGGATGTTCCTTCTCTAATAAAAAGAGATACCATTTTGTTTTCGGTTGTACAAGAAAGAAGATCAAGCATTTTTCTTTTTTAAATTTAATAAGCCACATTAAAGAAGGAACGTTGCAATGCTACACGCTACATTAACGACGTCTCCAGAGTAACTGAATGACGGTTCATATAGAAATCGCAGGTATGCGTCTCACACAACAACGCCCCCTATAGGTCGTTGCGATCGCGAATCCCGTTACGGGTGAGTTTTCATATATCCCGCTACGGGCACTTTTTCTAGTTTCCTTTATGAGATTTAACTATCCCGTTACGGGTACTTTATATTTGTTATTGTATTTGTTGTGGTGTGAAATAAATGTTTTTATAAAAAAACTCAACAGTTCTTTAATATAGCTTGATACGCTACAGCTATGTATTTAATTGCTGGCAGCGTTGGGATCCGTTCCAGAAATGTTTTATTAAGTTTTTGAAAGAATTGGTGACAAATATTATTGTTATTATGGATTTCCTACTTAAGAAAAAATTAGTGAATGAGATGTTTAAAATTGATGCCAAGAAGTGTGGAATTCGACGGTACTTCGAACTCTTTGAACAGAAAGCGAAGAGATTTAGTGTGAATTTCGATCTTTGGTTTTCGTGTGCTTTACAGCTTATTCCTGCTGAAAGGTCAGAAATTTATGATTATAATTATTATTACTTTAAAGAAAATCTCATTGACAATTTTCAGTATGATCCACAAGATATTCCGTGTAATAACGATCGCCAGAAAGAACATTTTAATGAGAAATGGAATTCGCCAAGTATTGTGAAGAAATTTAGATCTGAAAGTGAATGTTTCTATTGTAGTGAAATAGGGCATTTTAAAAAATACTGTAGACATCGAAATTCGGATTATAGAAAAGAGAACTAAGATAGAAGTTTGAAGTTTATTAATCCTCAATCCGACTATAATCCGATTGTTGTAATTAAGTTGAAGCACGAAAGTAATTCTTATTTTAATGATATTTATAAAACAAATGCATGTTTAATGATTGGGACAAAAATGCATGAATTTCACGTTTTTTAAAATACAATAAAAAAAAATTCTGAAACAAGCTTTCCAAAAAAATTGCAGAAGGCTTTTCATATATTTTGAGCTCAAATAAAATCATCGATTAAATAATATTAAGTACAGTTAGTTCTAAAAAAATTGAAAGCTAATGTTCCCAAAATAGGAATGATGGCGCCTAACGGGTTAATATTCTTCGCCAAAATCTGGATTTTAAAAAAATTCATATCAATGGAAGGAAATCTTTCATTTTACACTTGTTAAGTCATTTGATTAAACATATTTTATGTTATAAAATATCCAAGTTGTCAAAATCTACATCTATCATTTTAAAATATTCTATGTAAGTTCTATGTTTTTCCATATTTGTGCAACTGTATACATCATATTGCAACTGTTACTAAATTATGTAAAATTGTTCTTTATGTGTGAAAATAAAAGATATTAGATTTCATGATATTTAGTGTTTAATTTTGATCCTTATAAAACTATTTTATTAAATCTCTAAATATTTAAAAAAATATCTAAATTTATAAGAAATTTCCATTTTGAGGATGCTTTTTGAAAAAAAAAATCCATGAATTATTATTAACTTGGGTTAACAGAGATAAATATTATCTTTTTGTACCTATATCTGATCAGAAAAGCACCATTTTAGTTGTTGAAGTATCATTAAACGCTACATAATTAAAGAAATGGTATAAATTTACATATTTTATAATTGTCTATGAAAAAGCCTTAGATGGAATCCCTTGAAATGATCACTTTCAAATGGCCAATATTCAAAGAATTGAAAAATATTTTTCATTAAGAATTATTATAATTAATATCTTGGTAATAGTGTAAACCAAATAGAAAGTCCCTTTTTATATGAAGTGCTAGCAAATTACAAATAGGTAAAAAAAAAATGTGTTCAAATCTGGTAAATAACAGGTTTTGGAACCACTAAATGCTTGTTTCAATGAGCGGTACACAAAAGCAAAATCTAAGGTACAGTGTACCTTTCAAGTTAAGAGGTACATCTGATTTTGCCTCTGAAATCAGAGATACATTGTGCCTTTCAATTTTAAAGGTACGTTGTGCTCTTAAAATTCAGAGGCACAAACGATCCAAATGTGCCTCTGAAATCAGAGGTACATTGTGCCTTTCATTTTTAAAGGTACGTTGTGCCCTTAAAATTCAGAGGCACAAATGATCCAAATGTGCCTCTGAAATCAGAGGTACAGTTTTTAGAGTGTAGTTTTATCATTTGAAACATGGAATGCGATTTAATTAATTTTATTTAGTCTTGCCATCTATCGTGAGAGCTGGTAAATACAAGACAATATTAATCAACTCTGTGATGCTGCCAATTATGCATGAATGAGAGTTTCACATTCCATTAGTCCAGGATCACCAATTGAGAAGTGCAGGACGCTGGAAACACCTCATGCATTAATGAAATGGAGGAAATATTCTGTTGTCAACACTGGGATGCGAGACACATTCAGCCGGTTTTTACTCAAATACTTTAGCCTAGATTACTGAAGCCATCTTTAGTCATTTCGGCTAAAGTATTTATAAAGCAACAAAGAACTAAGTAGCTTCATAAGTATTTACCACGCATCTATTACTACAAGATCTATTACTATAAACCGATCTATTACTATAACCGCATCTATTACTATAAACCGTATAATATTACGCATTTATTACTATAAACCGATGAGAAAAAATAAAGAATGAATTCGTAGTCCTTTTCACATGGCTTAGCTTGCAGGCTTTGAATCTGCTTATTTAATCATATACTTTACTTGTTTAACCATATTAGTTTAAAAACAGGCAATAAATGATTTTTTCACAGATAACAGTTTTTATGGTTATTTGACTTATTTGGTTGAATATGGTTAAAGGACAATAAAATAAATTGTTTTTTAACCATTTTTTCTGAGAAATTTCTAGTAATGTGTACATGACATTTTAGTGATTAAAAAAAACGAGAAGAAAAAACAAATTGAATTAATAAAAAACGTGCAATCAAAACCATAATTAAGGTAATGTACGAAAAAAATTTTTAAATTGCCAATCTTAATAATCAACGCTATTTATTTCCATTAACTATATAATAACTCTTTAAACTTCGAAAGCTAATACTGATCATATTAAGCAATCTCTATCTGAAGTTTGATTACTTAACATTGGTTAGAAACTCATTAGGAACAATGTTACATATGTTCCTTCTGAATTTTTGAAATATTCTAAAATTATTGACTGAATATTTTAAGCTAATATTTTCATTTTAACAAAATAATAAACGCAAGTTGTCATGCAGGTTTAATTAATGATGTTTATCAGAGCTTTAACGATCAAAATTTCGTGTAACGGAAATGTTTTAATTGATTTTGATAGAGAAACTGTTTAACGAATAACTAATTTAATCAAATCTGCTACGCATAAATTGTTTACTTTACTCCAAAAAATAAACATGATACTTATTACAAATTATTTGAAATTAAATTTAATAAAATAAATATTTGAACTGTTTTTAAATTACGTTACTCTAAGTATATATTATAAAAATATTTAATCCTTGCATAAATTAATCAAGTAACAAATGACATTTATTTCATTTCTTAACAATGTAATTATTTTTATTAATTTTAGTTTTGCTGAAACGGGTATTTCACTTATTCTTAGTCTAGATTTCAATTACTAATTTAATTTGGATGGTGATACAAATATAAATACAGATGTATTATTTCAATGAGAAAGAGTCTGCAAATATACAACTTTGTATTAATTCTACAGCTCAATAATTTCTATAACACAGAACAGAATTTAATGTATTTCTCTAAACAAAATTAAAATATGCTTGATCAAAGTTGAATAAAATTAACTGTATAATTAGAAATAATGTAATAATTAGAAATAATGTAATTTTTCTAATAAACTTAATGCCGAATTAATATGGAAATCTGAATAGATCTACATTTAATTCACTAGTTCATGTGTGTATACAATTTAATCAACAAGCATTGTCCAAGCGAATTTCGGCGTTATGGGGAGTATAATAATTTCCATTTCAAAAGAAATTTAAATTGTTTTTTTGAATAAATTTAATATTTTTTTTAATAAGCATAATGCCAAATAAATGTAGAAATCTGAATAATTCTGCATTTAATTCACTAGTATATGCGGGTATAGAATATAATAAACAAGCGGTCATACCGCATTGAATAAGACGAAGTGTTTTTCATGCAAATTTCTACGTTACATGAAGTATAATAATTTTATTGAAAAAATTTCCTTTCAAAATAAATTTGAATAATTTTTTTGAATAAATTATATATATATATATATATATATATATATATATATATATATATATATATATATATATATATATATATATATATATATATATATATATATATATATATTAATAAACAAAATGCCAAATAAATACAGAAATCTGAATAAATCTGTATTTAATTCACTAGCATATGCGAGTATAGAATTTAATAAACAAGCGTTCAGACCACATTAAATTCGACAAAATATTGTCCTAACGATTTTCTGCACAATGTGACGTATAATAATTTATTTTTCTAAAAATGTCATATAGTTTCTTTAATAAGCATAATGCCTAATAAATACAGAAATCTGAATAAATCTGCATTTAATTTAGCATATGTGAGTATAGAATTTAATAAACAAGCGTTCAGACCAAATTAAATTGGACAAAATATTGTCCAAGCGATTTTTTGCGCTATGTGAAGTATAATAATTTCTTTTTCAAGCAAAAAATAAATAAATAAATAAATAATTTTTTTAAAATAGATTTCATATTTTTTATTGAATAAGCATAATGCCAAATAAATACAGAGATCTGAATAAATCTTCATTTAATTCACTAGTATATGCGGGTATAAAATTTAATAAACAAGTTCTGAGACCGCTTTAAATAAGACGAAGTATTTCCCATGCGAATTTCTGAATTATGAAGAACTCGCTGTATTAATCCATATCGAAATAACGCGTATCTCAGCTTCTAAAGATGCATTTAATGGTAACTTCAGTATATTTCCTATAATTAAAATCCTTATATCCTCCGTTGGGCTCTCCATCCGATGCAGTATTTATCGGAAAACGCTATCACTTTCGTAATTGACTATTCTTGTAATATCTCGTAAGGAACACGACATTTCCTGATTTCGCTTAAATAAGTAGTCTAGTTTACTGCACTTTGTTTGAACACAAAGAGCCTTAGGATTGTCTAGGAAATGGCCTTGCAGTGGAAACCGGAACGCTTCAATTGATTTTGCAAATTTACTACACTGAGGATTCTACGAGGCGACATTGGATAATTCCGGAGAATTAAGACGTATAAATCAAGTCAAATTGTTTTCCCAGTTCAGCCCTCTTTAATTTTATATGAAGTGGTCAAGTGATATCAATACGCCCGTTTCCTTTATTTAAATGTATTTGAATATGTTTCAACGCTTAAAATAAGTCTTAAAATTAGGTAACAAAAGAAAATTAAATTCGAAGGATTATGAACGAGAATTGTTTCGTCAGTAAGAAGCTTTAATAAAGGGTTTTTGCATTTCTTTTCCCGCTTCATTACGACCACCGGATTAACTAAATCAGCACTGCATAAGCGTCTTCCAAAAAGAAATAGGAAGCTAAATCCAGCAATTTTTCTAGTTATGAGAATAGTTATAGCGGACACTCGCTTAACTAAATCAAAACGTGTAATGAATTTTCATGCTGGAAAGACCTTGCGCAGGAACTGGCGCCGAAAACTACTTGCCAACGCTACCTTAAGAAGCTTGCGCAGTGCTGATCTCGTTCAATAAGCAATATTGCGGAATCGGCAAAGGTGATGTGTTTCTAACTTAATTTTAGAGAGTTAATACTCACTATTAACTCTCTCATTGGCAGAGTGCCAAAATTTACCGAAAAGAAACCAAATAAAAATTTCCTCGCGAAGTGTGGCAGAATATTTTTATCCCGCAAAATATTAAAATTATTGGCATGCAATAATTTTCCTTGCTTTAAAAATTAATCTTCACTATTCAAAGTGTCTATAACATGCAAAAATATTGTTAAATAACCATGTATTTTGATAAATAATTAGCTTTTAGAAACTTCTGTAGTTATCATTGTTATCAGGTTATGATAAAGTTAAATAGACAAATTTTTGATAAAAACGTTAGTTACCTAGCTAAAAGATTATTTGTAGTAGACTAAAATTAAAATAATTGAGAATGAATTAGAACTGAGAACTGAATTGGTAAATAATATGTTTAACATTGGTGTATTTGTTTGTCTTTTAGCTTATAATGGAATGAAACGAAATGTAGCTAAAAACAGTTAACAAGAAAGCGAAGTTTGAGAAAAACTTTGCCAAGTGTGATAACCGACTTCGATATCCCACAAACAATTTTGAAGATGCTTGTCGTAGCTAACTTTATTAGAAACAGGCACTCTAGACAAAGGAAAGAGCCAAAATTTTCTAATCAATAAAATTTATACATGATACAACTTATGGTAGAAATGAAATATATTCTGTACTTTTTTTAAAATTACAGCAGAATTTTAAAAAAAATTCTAAAGCAAGATACGTTTTTAAATATTAGTTTTATGCAGAACAAAACAAAAAATAGTTCATACAATTTCGAACATATGTTTTAACTTGTTAAGATGCCTATTATTTAACAACAACTTTGCCGACGTAGAAACTCTTTGATGGAATTTTTTCTCCGAAGAGTTTCTAAAATCGATAATTTTGTCATCTAATTTTTGCTGCCAATGATTCATAACCTTAGAATAATTACACAGTTAGACAAAGTTTATTTAAATAGTTTTAATTGTCATTATATAATTTCTTTGATGCACTAAAAATGTTATTTTCAAAAGTTGAAGTCCAACATTTACCCAATACATATAATATTGATTTTTCCATTGTTTTGTATCATATTTTTGTAATTTTGTTTTGGTTGAATAATTAAGATAATGTTTGCTTAAACAAAAAACCTTTTTTTAAAGTTTTTCCTAGAATTGTAAAATTTATTATTAAATATACTGATCACACACGTGGGTTCAAAAAGCATTTTTCTTTCTTTTTATGATTACAAAATTGGGTACTTGCAACTAATAACATGTTAATAACATGTAATAGCATGGTAGTGCCTTAAAGCTTGGATTTATTATCACGCTGCATCAATTTTCAGATCAGATTTAAATGGATCACGCTCGACGTTGCTTGCAAGTATCCAATAGTAATACTTTTCAATGTTCAAACCTTACAAAATAGATAAAAATGAAGTTTACAATATTTAAATGAAATACATAGAATTGTTAGCTTTGAACAAATAACCTTATTGGCTTTCAAGACATTAGCTATGACGGTTAAATAATTGTTCTCTAGTACGTGGCATATGAACATAAAACTTCAAAACTATCATGAAAGACCATAGTTGAGCAATAAATAAAAATGTTGCTTTTACACCAAGACTATTTCATATTAAAATTATATATTTTTTGCAGAACTGCATTATAAAATTACACAAATCGCATGACACAATCTTTGTTATAACACGCTCATGGTCATGTAGACAAGTGGTAGACTTTAGGAGTGTAAGGGTTTAGGATTAGTAAAGCAAAGTAGTAAAAACAAAATCTGTCAACTAGATCGAGAACTAGTTTGAAAAAAGCGGTTTGATATTTCCTTTAAAAACAAAGATAAAGAAATAATTTCAAACTTTAGAATGTTAAAACGCAGAGATTTATCTTATGTCTCACAGAAATTGAGCAATACTAAATTAAACTAGCTAAATTTGCCCGACGATGTATGTTAGTTTTTGGGATTTGCTTTCAAAACCCATTTTCCAATGCTTCAACATTTTCAATCAATTTATCTCTGTCAGCTTCGGAAAAAAAGAGCGATAGAGTGAATAAATTGTTTGCCAAAAAAATTTTAAAAAACTTTTTGCAAATAACGACTGTACTTGACTAACTCAATTTAAAGAATTGGAACTTGAAGTGTTTTTACGAACTTTTTAGGTGGAAGCAGTAGCGAACTCTCTATTTTATCCTGAGCCAACATATGTGTGCAAATAATTAAGAAAGAAAAACTTGTTTTCTGGAGTGCCAATTACGATACCGATTTAAAGAAAACAAAATTAACCTGCTTCTCGATTCGTTCGTAAATGCGTGATCTGAAAACTTTAAACTCGTAGATTGGAAGTTGTATCCTAAGAACTCAGCTTCTTACCAGCCAAATTCAATTTATCTGGAATAAAAAGTTATACTAGTCTTATTTCTTAACTGATGCTCTTGTTTGTTTACTTAATGCATTTTTATTCCAATTATTTTTTTCTACTTTCGCCTTGTTACTTAATTTGAATACAGAAATTAAGTGATTGGAAAAATTTGCGGCATGTATATATATATAAAAAATATGTAACTCATTTAACTCTATTTTAAGATCAAAGCAAACTAAATTAAGTCAAACGTATGCGTATCCTTTTAAACTGCAGTGCAAAATATTCCGGATTTAAAATCCATTCTTATCGGAACAAAAAAGCTGATATACCATAATTATTACAGTAATAGTTGGCATAAAATCGTAAAATTAGTATACATATTAAATGAATATTACTGTAAAAATAACGGTAGAATATTTTAGGGTAAAAATGGATTTGAATCGTATCGTAGTTTAATCCAGAAATTTTTTGCAGTCCACACGTTACTCAACAGCCATTGCATAAATATATGACGCGAAAAGGCAAAATTCTCCGTATTCTGTTCTGCACAAAATTTGAATAGCTAAAAAAATGCACTGGAACAATGATCAATGACCAAAACAGCATAAAAACAGAAGTAGACAACCGAATTAAAATGGCAAACAAATGTTTCTTTGGACTAAGAAAGCAATTAAGATCAATCCTAATCAGTCGGAAAGGCAGGTTGAGGCAGCCAAGGCCTGTAAAGGGCTGTCGTGCTGAAGAAGAAGAAGAAATGCACTACTTAGAAGAGATCATTCGATCTTACGGCTTCCTCTGAAGTAAAACCACACAAAG
Source organism: Parasteatoda tepidariorum (assembly GCF_982258835.1). Lineage (NCBI taxonomy): Eukaryota > Metazoa > Arthropoda > Arachnida > Araneae > Theridiidae > Parasteatoda > Parasteatoda tepidariorum. The sequence continues at coordinate 39,988,802 of NC_141763.1, forward strand.
GAGTGATCATTACGGAAAACACTATATTTCAAATATTGTAGTATCCATGGATCATGGAATGTACAATGTTAATATGTAGGGTGTTCTGTTACGATCACCCTTAATATATACTTTTAGAATCCTTGTCAAAAATGAATACAAAGTGGGGGTAACATTTAAGCAAGGAAGAAACAAAAACTATCGAAATCTAAAAAGCAGTATTTACAAATGCCGGTGTAGTACAAAATATTAAAGCTTGCTTTCCTCTAAGAAGCGTAAAGGAATTTAATGACAATTATTAAAAATACTTTGAAGTTTCAATTGAAAATTAAAATTTTTTTAAAGTTTTGTACCCCCAAATTTCTCAGTGGTAAGATGGAAGCCGCTGTGGCTCAGGGGATAGAGCGTTCGCCTTCCAATGAAATGAACCGGATTCGAATCCCAGCGATAGCTGGTCGATACGAATTCCGCATCCAGCTTGCACAAGCAACAGTGCTGACGTGAAATATCTTTAGTGGTTGATGGATCATAGGTTAGAGTCCCCTTTCCATCAGACTAACCATGGGAGGTTTTCGTGGTTTTCCTCTCAGTCTAACGCAAATGCGGGTTAGTTCCAGCAGAAAGTACCCCACGAAGACAAATTTCTCCCTTGATCCAGGAGTTCTCTTGTCTTCTGGATTGGGTTCAAAATTACAAGGCTGCGGAGTTGAACATTAGTAGCAATAAACGCAAAATTGGGTTGGCTGTTCAACAAAGGTTATAAAATAAAATGGTAAGATGGTGTTTTAATTTTGTTCTGCTTTAAACATTTATTTGTGACACTCAATTTGTTTTCTTTTGTGCTCTAATTTTTGACAAGGTTTCTAAAAATATATATTACAGAACACCTTCTATAAATACCATTTATCATAAAAACATGCATTTTACCAGAGTTAAAATCGCTCACAAAAATTTTGCAATCTCCGGATAGAGTGATTGATATAAAATTTTAAAATATGTAGCGTTCAGCTTAGCGCAACTAATAATTTTCAACGTCCAACCTCATGTTAATTACTCACAACAGAAAACCGTAACAGACCTGCTTAACTTTATTTATTATCGTGTATGTATTCTCTGAGGTAATCAATCAATGACTTCTAAATGGAAAACTTTCTTAATCTTTCCTCTGTGTATATTTACTACAATAAATCAATATCAATAACTGGAAAACAGAAAATACTAGATACATATCCGTAGTAATCAGTACAATTATTATTTCAGAAGTTTGGATTAAATTTGAACTTAGTAGTTGGTCTGCAAATTCAGTTGATGCTTTCAATCAATATTTAATCAAAGTTCATTCGTAACATTTCAAAATTCGTCAGCCATGGCCATATATGGCAACGTTACTTTTAAAAAGTAACGAGTAAAAGTACAAGTAATTTTAAAAAAAGTAACGAGTAAAAAGTAAAAAGTTCTTATTTTAAAAACAGTTTTATATATACAGTTATATACAGTTTTATATATACAGTTATATACAGTTTATATATATACAGTTTTATTTGTAACAATGGCTAATGCTGAAGTCATGCGAGAAAATCATTTTCCGAACATTTCTGCCTAACGGAATAATTAAAATTTGCTAACGAATTTTTAGTATCAGCGGCTAAATTAATACCTTCGAGTTTTCAAGAGTTAAAATAGTAATTATAATAGTTTTCGATAGCACAAATAGTTCCGAAGTTCTTAGAGATTTGACTGGGCGTTGTTTGATAAGGTCGGGCATAAACATAATTTTAGTAAAAAATGTACTAGGTAAAAATGTATTTAGTAAAAAATGTGTTAAGTCATTCATGTATTATTAGTGAGTTCAAAAAGAAAATTAAAAAATTTAGTAGCAAAATCCAACATTTTTTATTTACAATGTATTAAATAAATGCATAAAACTCGAAAATGAATGAAAATAACTTGTTAATTAATATTTTTATTCATTTTGCAAAATAATTGCATTTCGAAAGTGGTGTCACTGAGTCTGCTGCGAGAATTTCTCAGAACGCGCTTATCCACGCTGAATAAGCGCTCCACGGGAGGTCAAGGTATTTAAACACGAAGTTAGCTGTGAATGCATATATATTGCACATTAATTTTATAAATTAAAAAAACATAATTATTTTTTGTTAATTTAATTCTTTTTTAGAAAGCTTACCGAGTTTTAGAAAAAAGTAAGGATTTCATTCGACATTTCCGTTACAAATACTTGTACTTTTTCCTCAAAATAGTAACGAAAGTACAAGTAAAAGTACTAAATTTGAAAAGTAACGAAGTACAAGTAAAAGTACGTACTTTTTACTTGTACCGGCGGTACAAGTAACGAAAGTAAAAGTACTGCCATATATGGCCATGACATACAGTGGATTGCAAAAGTCAGTATACACTTTCATGGTAATCTTATAAGAACGGAATTTTTACTCACCTCAATTTTTCACCATGATTTTTAAATTTTGCTTCACTATTTTGAAAGACCATGAGTTTTCGAAAATTGTATGCCTTATTTTAATATGTAGGTCAACATGCGGGCTATAATTTTTGTAAAACGTTATGAACTTCGGTCATTTTTAAATAACATAAAATTAAAAAATTGCTGTTTTGTATAAAATAAGACATCTTTTTCAAGCTAGAAAGGATGTAGTATTTGATGTAGCATAAACTTAAGTTTTGCAAACGTGAGTTTTGATTTCACAAAGTAACGAGTAAAAAGTACAAGAAAAAATACAAAAAAAAGAAGTAACGATTTTTAAGTTCATCAAAAATTCAAAGTAACCGCAAATTTCATTAAAAAATAAAAGAAAAATTTATTTAAAATGTATTAAATTTAAATGTATAAACTTGCAGTATACATTTAAAATACAAATGTATGAAAATACAGGGAAAAGTTTGAAAATTCCTCGAAATAGTGAACTTTGAAAACATCGAGAAACCAAACCTGAAATCGAAATTCATTTTCTGTTAAAATTTAATTAAATTTAAAAAATTGCTGTTTTGTCTAAAAAAGACATCTTTTTTTAAGATGAAAAGGATATGAAAATATTTATTTACCCCGACCTGCCCTAATTCAGGGCATACGGTAGATGAAAAGGATATGGTATTTGATACAGCGTATACTTTCCTTTCTGTTTTCCATTAAAAAAATTACTAAGTAACTTAATTTTTTTAATATAAGTCTTTCGCAAAACAAGTAATGTTTATGAAAGCGTAATATTCAGATAAGCTTTTATAACAAAGCGATAGAAGATTACGATTATTTAATTTAAAGATAAACAAATTTTATTCTTACTTAGAGATACCCCTGCTCGATTTCACTGCCCAATCCCTATGATTGCTTTATTTTTTATCGTTGTTGTAGTTCATTTACGTCGCACTAGAGCTGCACAATTGGCTATTGGCGACGGTCTGGGAAACATCCCTGAGGATGATCCGAAGACATGCCATCACAATTTTTGATTCTCAGCAGAGGGGATGACACCCCCGCTTCGGTAGCCCGACGACCTGCACGTGAAGTCGATCACTTTATGGTAGAACAGTTTAACGAGGACCCATACCGCACATCCTCGGTCCCTACGCAGACTGATCCAAGTGGTCACCCACCCGCACACTGACCGTAGCCAGTGATGCTTGACTTCGGTGATCTGCTGGGAACCGTGTCTTAACTATCAGTCCACTGCGGAGCATTACTTTATTTATTCCCATCTTTATTTTTCGTAATGAAACTGAAATTTTATTTAAAAGATATTAGTGATTTTTTATTTTTACCCATAATTTTTTCTTTTTCTTGCGTTCGACACCTTATTTTCTGTAATTTTAATTTTAACCTATACAACTTTTGACAAAGAAACTTTACAAATGAGCCTTCAAAACAAACATCTCCATTATTTGCGTTCCGTTTGACCAACTGCCATACGATTTATGTAATAATAACCACCAAACTTTGTTTTTAAAACATATTTTTTTGAATGAGTTTTTTTTTTTAAAAAAATAATTGTGGCAATATTATAAAAAAAACTTTTTTTTTTATAATAATAATCTCGCGAGAAAAATAATTTTTACAACTTTTCTTTGCGACGAAGGATGTATGGTTATTGTTTAAAGGAAAATGTAAGAAGAAAGCGGAGATATAAAAAAAAAAGCCTGAAAATGTCAGTAACCTTTGAACGAATTGTAATTTTAAAAAATAAAAAATTTCAAGCAGATAAACAAAAATGACTGTTCCATCATGTCAAATTTCATCTCTGTAACTGCACTTTTCTAGGCTACAAAATGCCATTCGTGATATTCCAGCCACTAGTTCATGGAGTTAAATTTTTTATTTCATTGTACCTGTACCCTGTACATTTTTCTGCATATCTTTGCAATTTCACGGTTTTTTTTATTTAATTTCATTGTACTCCCTGTACGTTTTTCAACATATCTTTTCAATTTCACGTTTATTTAATTTCATTGTACTCCCTGTACGTTTTTCTATATATCTTCTCAATTTCGCGTTTTTTTCATTTCATTGTACTCCTTGTACATTTTTCTTTATATTTGCAATTTCACAGTTTTTTTTATTTAATTTCATTGTACTGCCTGTACATTTTTCTATATATCTTATCAATTTCACGTTTTTTTATTTCTTGTACTCCCTGTACATTTTTCTATATATCTTCGCAATTCCACGTTTTTAAATCTTATATCTTAAAATAACAAAAATGTAAACAGAGATATCGCAAATGCATTTAAAATTCATTTAACTTAAGCAATGTTAATATCTATGATTTTATTTCTTTATTCTAGTGGCAGGGCATATTATTTATGAAATATTTATGAAATGTCCTATTCTATCCTAATGTCCATTTCTAACTGTAAAATGAATTAAAAAAACAATTATTTTTCATTCAAAACAATTAAGAATACAACCAATGGCAAATCAAATTTCAGAAAAAGAATGTATATTCAATTTATATCATTCTTGTAACTTGAGTTCTCTAGTATTCTGTTCTTCTTTTACCTGTGGAACTAAAGTCGATTTGTTATAAAATAATGATTACGTTCTTCAAATTTTAGTTGTGAAATAAATAATTGAACTTTCGAATAAAAATATTTCTTCTTTATTATACGCATTTGAAATATCTATGATGAACCGAAATTCCTTTAAATGAAGTTAGTAATTTAAATGCATTTAAAATCGAAAAGTTATTCGTACATTTTCCAGATGAGGTATAATTTTAATTGATATTCAAAATCAGCTTAATCTTAACCTGTAACTTTAAATAATGAAATAAATGTGTTTTCAGTAATCACTGTTTGAGCTATTTTGTATTTTTAAATTTATGATGAAATTAATTTTTGAAGATAAAAAAATTATTAACTAAGTACTGTTAGGTATTTCAATTAAAAACTAAACATTCAAGAAGATTAATAGCAAGTTTTAATGGGATAAAATATGCTTAATTAATTTGCGAATAAATTCTTTTTTTATCTGTATTTCAAATGTTCTTTTTTAATAAAATGAAAAAAAATGACGAAAGCTTATGAAGAGAAATACAAAAAAAAGTATTAAAGAATTGTTTGAAACAAAAGGAAATGAAATGGAAACGAAATAATATTTAAATTCTCGCACAGATTAAATTCTAAGTTATAATTTTAATGTTGTTTTGAATAGTCTTCATTTTTCTTCTCTTTGCTTCTAACTGACAATCATAAACAGGAATTTCAACATTTCGGATATAAAAAAAACTAATTATTACGCTGAAATTTACACTTAAATATTTTCTTTCCCAACAATAGAAAATATTGATTGTTATATTAAAAAAAGAGCAAAGATGCTGAGAAATAAATTTCTATGCTAACTTCCTTAGTTAAGCGTGCTTTATGCGGTAATACCTCCATACATCTACATGTATTTTAATTAACTGAATTTTATATTATAGTTCCATAGATTAATAATTAAACCAAAGGTTGTTTTAGTTTGCTAATTATTTTTCTAAATTCTGCAGTGAAACATTCAGATGCCACTTGGCATCTTCATGCTAGGTATATACACCGAAGAGCCATTACATTATGACCACCCTGCTAATAACACGTAGGACCACCTTTAGCCCTCAAAACTGCTAGCACCCGCCGTGGCATTGATTCCACAAGATGCTGATAGGTAGTCTGAGGTATCTGGTACCAAGCGCTCACCAACTGGTCATGCAATTCCCTCACATTGCGAGGGGGTAGCGTGGCAGCATGAATTTGGTTTTCCAAGTAGGACCACAAATGCTCTATTGGATTAAGGTTAGGTGAATTTGGGGGCCAAGACATGACTTGAAAGTCACTGGAATGTTCCTCGAACCAATCCATGACGATTCGACCCTTATGACATGGTGCATTATCCTGTTGGTAAACACCATCCCCCGCAGGAAAAAACTGTTGCCATGAATGGGTGAACCTGGTCTGCAACTATGTTCAAGTAGCTTACAGACGTCAGAGATTGCTCTGTGAAGATTATGGGTCTTAATGTGCCCCATGAAAACATTGCTCCTGAGCGAGAAACCATGAAAACCTGGGCGAGCCCATTGTTACAGATGGAGGGTGGTCATAATGTAATGGCTCTTCTGTGTACATTTTGTTGTTATTGCATGCCATTAAGGCAAATTAATGAATTTTTTAAAAATAAACAGTAAATGATTAAAATATTTTTCATAATTTCTAAGTTTGAGCTTTAAAAAACTTTTACACAATAGTTTTCACAAACCAATGTTAATCGAATGAAATTTTCTAACAAAATTGTTACAAATTATAATTATTTAACCTAATGAGAAGTATAGTTTATGACTCACAGTAACTATTCTAATTAATGAATATGTATTAAAATTATTATTTCATCGCTTTGGTTTAAAATATTCTAACATAAAATTCGAGCTTTTTATTATAGATATCTCATATTCTTTTCAAAGTTTGGTTATTAAAATTGTTCGCCTTTAAATCGCCTTGCATTGCCGATGGAGATATTTTTATAAGTCAAAACAATAGTAAAAGACTTGATTTTAATTAATGAAATGTATATTTTTATACATTTATAAGTCTTACATTTTGATTCAAATTTAACTTTCTTCTACTATAGTTTACAAATGTAATTAATATTACCCTTCCTAAACTGCAGCTCTTTCAATCCGACAATTACGTAGAAAGAATTTAGTTTGTACTTTAACTAAAAGGGCTTCAGTTCATTAAAATTAATGTAATAAAGTTAATTGGAATTCGTAATAAAGAAATTAGTTTACATTAACTAACAAGCACTTTATTAAATGCATGCTATAAAGTTAATTGGAAACTTGCTTAGATTTCTTTAGGATTTAGTTTAATTTCTGTTTTTCGAATAAGACTCAGTTTAATTTTTCAAAATCGGAAGTTTTTATCTAAAAAAGTTAACTAACTGCATTTTTAAAGTTTTTACGTTAAGCGGAACGTACGAATAAAAATTTGATTTTTAAGTGGAGATATTTTTATACCATTTCTGAGCAATTGCGATCAATGCAAAAAATTTTGCAACAAAACAGTATTTAATTCCCATTTAAAAACCCCCTTAGAATATTTCATTTTGATATATAAGTGAAAAAGGAAGCGATAAACTAAATTTAATTATAAGCCGTTTTTTTCTTCATTTGTGACTAATATCGAAGCTTTCACAACATTTTATGATAATTTAACATAACACCTCTCGTCCAAGCTTTCTGAATTTTGATAGCTCTGCTATGTACCGTTATAATTTGCGATATGAAAATCTTAATTTTCACCACTTATGTTTGCGTCGTTTGAATTTTAAGATGTTTACTTTTTTCGGACTTCACCCTTGTTTCCACAGAATTCGCCAAAGACTGAGTGTTTCGCCATTATTTTATTTTATAACCGTCGTTGAACGACTGACCCAGTTTTTGGATTTACGACTATTAATATTTAACGCCATAGCCTTGTAATTTTGAACCCAATCCAGAAGACAAGGGAACTCCTGAATCAAGTATTGGGAAAATTTTGCCTTCGTGAGGGACTTTTGATGGAACTAACTCGCATTTGCGTCACATGGAGTGCAAAACCAAGAAAACTTCCCACAGTTAGCCTGACGGTAAAGGGACTAACTCATGATCCGTCTACTACTGAGGATATTTTACGTCAGCACTGTGGTCGGTGCAAGCCGGATGCAGAATTCGTATCTACAAGCCATCACTGGGATTCGAACCCAGTTCACCTCATTGGAAGGTGAGCGCTCTAACCTAGGGGTTTCCAACTTAAATAAGGCCGGGGGCCGCAACCAAAAACATCAGTCAAATGGTGGACCGCAACTTTATCAAAATTTTATATAGGACTCTTAAGTTTGAAGGAACATTAAATATTACAGTCAGATTTTTATCAAGTTGTACAGAACAAAAGAATTGATTACAAATGAAAATACGAAGTAGATTTTTACCTGAGAAAATAATTTTTTTGCACCGTTGGTATGTTAAATTTCACAGAAACGAAGAAATTAGGCCCTTTTCACGAAACAAAAGTATTTTAAACCCATTAAGATTTTTTTACGAAAATTATCCGCAAAAAAAAACTTATATATTTTAGTTCGCGGGCCACAAAAAAAAGGCTTCACGGGCCACCATCATGTCTATCCCCTGAGGCATCACGTCTCTCTCGTCATTATCGAAGCATTTTCCAATTCAAACAAACGCACAGCACGACATTTTTTGAATATTATGTTATTTCCTCGCCTACATCACGATCACTTACTTGAAAAATGCTGCCGTATTGGGGAACAAATTTACTTTTGTTCTCTTATGTTTTTTTTTCACATTTTCAAACAGATCGCCGATATTTTCACGGAGCTGATTTCAAATATGGAATCGGCTTCTATCTACAGGATAAAATTTTTATGCAATTTTATAATATATTCCTAACCAGGATTTTTAAAATTCACTCGAGTATATACAAGTTCCTCCGCGTTCTTAACTTCCTACTAATTTTTCGAAACGATTTTGTGATGAATGTTTAAGTTCTTAGATATGATAACTACTGAGAAATAAATTTCTAAGTAGATAGTGTCTTATTTATAAATAATAATCGTAAAATGCTTATAAAAATAAAATTATCCATGGACATTGTGAACCTTTTTATTTTTGCTGATACTGCCATGTCAAATAAATCGCAGCAATATTCTCTCCAATGAACATAATTAAATATTTTTTTTATAATCGTTAAAATATCAGCTTTTCTTGGAATTAAATATTTACTTGTTTAAAATTTATTTCGGTTTTGCAACTATGAATAATCAACTCCGTGGTCTTGTAATTTTGAACTCAACCTAGAAGAAAAGGGAAATGCTAGATCAATCATTGGGACAAACTAGCCTTCAAGGAGAACTAACTATTTGCTCAATTTTAGTTAATGGAATGAAAAATCATATAATCTATGGTAAGAACACATATCGTCGCTTTGAAACTAAACAGTTGTAACTCAAAAAAGTCGAAAAATGAGATGTTTGGGTCATTTTGTGTAAAAAAAAGTCACCCTTTTAGAAAAACAACCTGTTATCTTTATAGTTCCATAAAGTTAATTTAGAGAGCAGATAAATCGTCATCGCATTGCCGCGATTAGCATTAGCGCGGAAAGTTTGAAACCTGAAAAACTTGCTTTTTTGAGTTACCACGGTTTAGTTTCAAAGCGACGTTATAGCCTAAAGATCCCACTCAATAATAAAGAAAGGGGGAGTTTAAAATGGGTCGACAAAAGTATTTTATTTTATTTTACAACCGGCGTTTATCAGCCGACCCAATTTACGACTATCAATGTTCAACTTCATGGCTTCGTAAATTTGAACCCAATCCAGAAGACAAAGGGGATCAATTATCAGGACAAATTAAGATTTTTTGATGGAACTAACCTGCATTTGAGTATAAACAAGTAGAGAAACAAGAGAGTAACAAGTAGAGAAAAAACACGAAAACCTCTCATGGTTAGCTTGACGGCAAGGGGATTCCTATTAATGATCCGTCTACCACTGAGGATATTTTGCGTCAGCACTGTAGTCGGTGCGATCCAGGGACACAACAGCTGGGAACAAACCATCACTGGTATTCAAACCTGGCCCTACATTGTGAGACGAGTGCTCCATAAACTGAGACACCGTGGCTAGCAAAACTTCAGGTCCTAAGCAACAATAGTCCAGTGCTTTAACCTCTGTGGCTCTTTAAAACACCCGTAAACCTGAGATCGCTCAAACAGCTACTGTCATTGAAGGAACTTTAATAAAAACTTATAGTTATTCTTGATATTCGAAGATATTTTTAGTTATTCTTAAATTTCATAGTAAAATTGGAAAGAGCATCTTCGCGCTATTGTGCCATTAAATACTACATTCTATATAATACAAAATGTTTAACATTTAAATTTGTGAATTTAATCAACGCTATTTTTACTCAGGATTTATAGAATCCTCAAAATAAGTAAAAGAGCAGCGTTAAAATGATTTTTTAATTAATTCTCGAGAGAAACAAAATTTTACAGCACACATTTATCAATACAACACTATCATTACATTTACTTAGCTTAAATCCTTTATGTTAATGCTTTAAAATTTTAACATTAGTTATAACTAGAAAAGGCCATTTAATGCTGTTTCAGTTCGTGTCTTTGAGAAAAAAACATGCATAAAAAATCTACTTTACTGCAATTCTACTTTTTTCGTTTAGTCTGTAGTTGAAAACGTGTGACATAATTATAAACACTTATGAAAAATTGTAAACAATTATTTTAAAAATAATATGAGGTATCGTGTTTAAGATGGTGTAAAGTTTGAAGAATTCTGATTTTGAGATAAACGCAGTTAAAGACTAAAAATTACTAGTCTACTCACGATTATCATGCACAACTTTGTAAATAATTGGAGTACAAGCAAAAGTAAAGTATTTTTAGAAAGCTAATGCTGCAGGAATAAACTTAATTTTGGAAACTTTGTCCAAAATCATGCTTTTGCACTCTACCTTAAAATTTTTTATTTCGATAAAAGAAAACATTCACATACTTTACAATAAAATAATTAGAAACTTATGAGCAGTTAATGCCCAATAAAAAAAACACAATTAAGTGGAAAGTCACTTTTCAAGAGAAATAATTGTAATAATTACGGATTTACAATTAGTGTATATTTCCGTCTGTTTACTACCTTTTCAGTTTAGAAAAACTGTACTTTGAATTCAAAACCAAATATAAATATTTTAAAAAGTAAACAAGGAATGATTATAGCATTCTTGTATACAATAAATCTTACAGATTGAATACCTAATTTGGACACGTAAACAACAAAAGGTAAAATGTTTTGTTTTGAAGTGGTAAACCTTGTAAATATTATGTTGTGGTTAAAAAAACTTTTATTTGATTGAAAAAATGTATAGCTTAAATCAGTTCTTAAACATATAAAAAAAACGGTTATTAATATCCACTTTAACTTAAGTACAAATCACATAGTACAACAGTTTATAATAAGTATATAAAATAACAATAAAACAAAAATAAAAGAACATACGTTTTAAATCAAAATTTTCTTTCCTTCAAACAAAATATGACAGATTAAAAATTTCCGTGAAACAAATACTGCCCAATGAATAAAAAAAGCATTCAATTGGTTGCTTAAAACTTGTGCGTTTTGTCATCTAGAATTGAAGTCTCTTTTGGTCTAAGAAATACAATAACTCCTCTTCTAAGTAAAGATCAAGACTGACCAACAGAAACAGAAGAAAGAGATATGTTTCCCTTTGAATTTAGAAAAAGCAAGAAAGTATACTTATATTTTAAAAAATATTTTAAGCTCTTTTCTAAGCTTATTTTTAGACTTTGTCTCCTCTGGAAAAATACAAATTCACACCCATGTTAGCATTTTAATTATACCAAATATACTGTGGTTTTGAATTTCAAACAAATTTCATTTCAGAACTACTCAACGAAATCTAAGGAGTGAGTTTTTGCAAATTTACACGTAAGAAAACAAATAGAAGATTTCGGTCAGTTTTATATTATATAGGATTTAAATGCATTTATTAAAGTTTCACTTTTATAATGAAAGATTAGACTAAACGTAATACAAATAGCAAAATAAAAAATTTTAAATTATTGAATAGCACTAATTTTACAATGAATGTAAGAAATATATACAAAAGAATTACTTTAACAAAAACGCATATTCAGATTTTCACACATTTTTACGGTTTTCGCTAAAATCCCATTGTAAAAAAACCTTTTAATTCAAAAGCACGTGTCTTTAAAAATAAAAATAAAACAGGTGTGAAAAAAAACACCATACTGACACAAACATGCAGTGAAAAAAATCTCACTCACTTGTTATGAAAAACAGGAAATAAATGAAAGAGTAGACGAAAACTGCCTGTCCGAGATTGTTTTCGTTAAGAACTGTCAACAGCCGCCGCAGAGGGAGAAAAGGATGAACAGGGAGTAGATTCAACGCACAAGTTTTTAATCGAAGATGAAGATACTATTTGTATTTGGGAGTTCTCTTTCAAACTGCGCTCGGAGCTTCAATGCGTGCGTATTTTATTCCGGAGTCGAGATCACACACAACCTAAGGTAGATAGGTGTGTGTGTATGTGTCTTGGAGACTTTTCGGGATTTCTCCTACTCCGGGATCGATTTTAGGGATATTCTCATCCGAAGTAACTCGGAAAGGGGATTTTCCACGGTTAGAAAGGGAATATTAAGTGCATAAAGGGAAAGAATTGTAGTTTCATTTTTTAATCAGGTGCGTGGTATTTATCCAATTAATATAGGCATATCGTTATATTTATTTCCAATTATATCTAAAAATACAAGATTATAATAATTTCATTTAAATATGATTTAAATTTTCGACATCTTTCTAAATTATTTGATCACCTGAGCAACACCTGTTTGCCCCAATATTTATTTACATTGAAAATGAGTGAAAATTAACCAATTTTTCTTTTAAATAATTATTTGATTAAGAAATAATATAAAGGGAATATAATATGCATAAAGGGAAAGAATTGTAGTTTCATTTTTTAATCAGCTGCGTGGTATTTATCCAATTAATATAGGCATATCGTTATACTTATTTCCAATTATATCTAAAAATACAAGCTTATAATAATTTCATTTAAATATGATTTAAATTTTCGACATCTTTCTAAATTATTTAATCACCTGAGCAACACCTGTTTGCCCCAATATTTATTTGAATTGAAAATGAGTGAAAATTAACCAATTTTTTTTAAAAAATAATTATTTGATTAAGAAATAATATAAAGGGAATATAATATGCATAAAGGGAAAGAATTGTAGTTTCATTTTTTAATCAGATGCGTGGTATTTATCCAATTAATATAGGCATATCGTTATATTTATTTCTAATTATATCTAAAAATACAAGATTATAATAATTTCATTTAAATATGATTTAAATTTTCCGCATCGTTCTAGATTATTAATCACCTGAGCAACACCTGTTTGCCTCAATATTTATTTACATTGAAAATGAAAGAAAATTAACCCATTTTTAAAAAAAAAAATAATTATATAATTAATTTTTTTAAAAAAATAATATACTGAAAACACGCTATCGCAATTTTGCTCCACTGCAGAGGGGATGGCTTCCCTGCTTCGATCGCCCGACAAGCAGGGTCGAGCACTTTACGGAAGAACAGTTTAACGAGGACCGCTGCCACGTGCTCTCGGTACCTACGCAGATCAAAGTGGTCACCTACCCGCTTACTGACCGCAGCCACTGATGCTTGACTTCGGTGTTCTAATGGGAACCGTGTCTATACGATAAATCCATTGCGGGTCATCACGAGATAGATAGCGCACACATAAACATAAACGACTTATAAAGGGTGTTTTGTAATGAGTACATAAGCTTATGTGTGTAATACTGAATATAAAAAAATTCTAGGAATAGTAATGCTTTTTTTTTTTTTAACTTTTTATACCGATCTCGTCTTTCCGACAATCGTTATTTAAAATGGAGGTAGATGAAGCCCTGAAATGTGTAACAGTAAATTAAGTTTAGATCAGGGCCGGATTAACCTATAGGCACGTGCCTAGGGCCTACGAAAAACTTGGGAGAAAAAAATTTGTTGACAAAAATAATTTAGCTTTAAAAACAACAAGTGTATTTTGCGCAAAATTATGAAGATACAAATAAAAATATAATATTTTTTAGTAATAAATTATTTTGCAGAATCTTATGATCTAATATATTACTTTTTCGGATTCAACGAAATCTTGTATTATGCTGTCGAATTCCAAACTACGCAAAATGTCGTATTCAATAGACATAAGTGCGAGCGATGCCAAACGATCTTGATTCATTGCTGAACGCAAATAATTTTTTATCAATTTTAATCTGGAGAAAGATCTTTCTCCTTCTGCATTTGATCCAAGAATCGACAAATATATTCTTAATGCAATGTGAACGTTAGGAAAAGTATTCACAAGTTTATCTTCAATTTGAGCCTTCAACATTTCTTGCGCAGATTTATGTTCATACAAATTTGAAAATTGTAAATATATATAGAAAATATTTCTTGTAATTAATCTCACTATCAATTTCACTGCTTTCTTTGCTGGTTTGTTGTTGTATTGTTGACGTGAAATGCATACATAGTTATCGATCGAACTAATCATAATGGTATTATCAATATCAACTGCAATATCGGCAGTATGTCGGTATTGCAGATAAAGCTCGATAAACAAATTTGTAAATTAAAATCCATATTAATAAAAATGTAAAAAAAAATATGCAAAAAAATTTTAGCATATTTTTTGAAAAGGGGGGAGGAGTGGGGGAGGGAGGGGAGGCCCCAAAAACGGCTATGCCTAGGGCCTACGAAAGGTATAATCCGGCTCTGGTTTAGATACATATATATGGTTGTTTCCTTAAGGCAAGGAATGACTTGTCTCTTGTCAAACTGCTGAACAGGCAGCATAAAAATGAGAAAAACAGCACAAAGATATCGAACCCATTATCTCTACGATTCTGTTCGTTTAGCAAAAGGACAAAGGCCCCAAATAATATATGTTGTTTTACTCTTCGTGCAGTATTGCTATTCCGCTAACCGCCCTGAAGCTTATATGTAGTGGGTTCGAATCCCGTAATAACATTCAATCCCCTTGTTTTATAATCGAAAAAATTATATCAGAATAATAAATAATTAACAGTCATCTAACTCCCATCAACCATTTAATTAAACTGATTTTTTAAATAAACATGGAAGTGTAAACATATTATTACTCTTCTATTTTTGTCAGAAGTAAAGACATCAAATTATCAAATAAATGTTAAGATGATTTATAGCTCTGAAGATCATTTTCGTAATTTTATTGGGATAATTTAGAGCATGGCACAAAAGCCATTTATTTGGTTGCTTTTACTTTTGATTTTGATTTGTTCATTTACGTCACACTAGAGCTGCACAATGGGCTATTTTATTTTTATTTTTATTTTATGACCGCCGTTAAACAGCCGACCCAATTTTTGGGTTTACGACTACTATTGACTACTGGGCTATTGGCAACGGTCTGGGAAACATCTCTGAGGATGATCCGAAGACAAGCCATCACAATTTTGATTCTCCACAGAGGGGATGGCACCCCCGCTTTGGTAGCCCGACGACTTGCACGCGAAGTCGGTCCCTACGCAGACTGATCCAAGAGGTCACCCACCCGCACACTGTGGACCCATTCATATATCTATTCATTAACAGATCGTAATTTTGATCTGAACCAGAGAACTCTCAATCTCCAATTCATTACCCCCAGAGTTATTGATTTGCTATGGAAACATGGAGGACTTTGTGACCCAACAGATTTAGCGTGCACCAGTTACCATTTACTACACGGAGAATCTTCGGCTGGTTGGATTCGATCTCCCGTTCTCACAAACGTTAGTTCAACGCCCTGCTAATCAGGCTATCCCTGTCGTTTCTTCAATTATTGTAGGTTATTGCATATAGACTTATATTTTTGATAAATGTTATTCTACAGTTTTTCCTTTCCTTTTATTTAATAATTTATTAAACTGGCGTTCCTTTGAACTGACGGTTCTTTTTTTAAAGGGAAAAAAGATAGTTTGTTTCATCTTAAAGAAACAAAATAGTTTATTCTACCATAATATGTTAATACTATAAATATTTATATTTATATCTGGACCTGAAGTCAGACATAGCAAAATGCTTTTTTAAGCTAAAACAGTTATTAACAGAAAGTAATAACCACTATAGATAAACAAATATATCCAATCACTATTTTGGTTATTACATAATACCATTTTTTGTAATTGAGCATTAAAGAAAGTAACTTATTGTAGCATGTTATTAGCTTTGAATAAATCTCTCTACTTGATTAAGTAATAAAACTAAATTATGATAACTTTAAATTATGAAAAAAATCAAAATAAAAAGCAAAATTTTTAAAAACCACGTTTTTGTAGTGGAGAATAATAATTAAAAAACAAAAATTTGAAAAACGAAAACGTGGGGCGCAAAAAATACATAACAGTATGTGTGCTCATGAGAATATGTGTATGTATACCGGTAATTGTATCTGAATGTGGATGTGTATGTGGTTGTGCATGTGCGTGAGTAAGAAAACGTGTATATGTATGTGTATATGTTCTGTTATGTATAAAACTTTTCAACTGACATGTGACACTAATTTGAAATAATAGAATCGGCAACAAAAGACAATCGCGAAAATATTAATTTTTCTTTAATTTTATTTTACTTTTTATGTCTTTTTTCTCTCCATTTTCGTGCATTGTCATCTAATTCTGAGCTATGTGCGAAATTTGAAGTTTGTAGCTAGTCGGGAAGTTAGTTTAAAATCGATTACAAAATTCCACCAGAACAGACATACAAGAAGGCAAGTTGATATAAACGTGGTAAAAATGGTTGTTGATTCAAGAGCTAAGACATTATGTAAAATTTATAATTGCTAAAAATAATACAAAATTTAAAATATTTTATTTTGTAGATATTGTATACGAGAAGAATTTAAAATAATATTTTCTGTCTGCATTTTTTATTTATAGCAGAGCTAAAAATATATTTAAAAAAATATTTTTTACTTTATCAGGATAAATTATTATTCTACCTTTTGCTAATAAGCTTTTGCTGCAATCAAAGCATATAGTTAAAAAATCTGTTAAACAATAACTTAAGATAGTAATAACCATTAATAGTTTTTGTACTAGTAGAGGTTTTCTAATTAAAAGAAAATGGTGATGTTTCTTTTAGTATTTTATCACCTAATATGTTAGTTGTTAATAGCAAATCATACTCTTCCTTAAAAGCTTGCATTTCCTTCTGTTCTTTTAACCCACTTTTCATCGATGTGGCATTTATCTTTTTCGAATTAATGCGAAAAGTTCATTAATAAGAAAACGTATGGTGATGATTTAAAATGATAGCGAAATTTAAAAAGAACAAGCATTTGCCTACTCAATTGTTATTTCCCTACCACTAAAAATAGTGTACAAAGTTAGAAATTCCGGTTTGGCATCTCCTACATTTAAATTAGGTTGGATGAAAAATAAAGACATTATTGAATCCGGGTTTTTGAAAAATAATTTGAATCATCGATCAGGCGAGAGTTTGTAATAGTTACTCATGTAGCCTGTCTAAAGTAAGCGTTGTCTACGCTTAGTTTGAAAATGGCGCAAAACGTCAATATGGAGAAAAGCCACACAGTTTTATGAAAATGAAAAGCATTTGTGGTCTAATTTTTTAATATTTAAAAACTTACTCCAATGCATTGCCTGCGTTCATAAAAATTTTCAAAAACTGAAAATACGGCAGTGATTTTGAAAATTTTAATGTAGAAGATTGTATGTGGAAGCTTGGAAGTTGGGTACCAGTTCAGGTGCTGTCCACATCTCCTGACAGGGGTCAAAACTATCTGGCATTCCTCCCATAGTTCCCTAAAAAAAGACTATGTGCTTGACTCTGGTTTTGGTGATGTGTATTCTAAAAAGATCTCTGCAATGTTGAAAATATTTATGTTTTAATTTGTTTGCGATTTACAAATTTATAAAAGATTTTTTCTATAGAAAATCATGGTGATAACGAAAACGCTTTAAAAAAAATTTGAAAATGTTATGCCTAATTTATACCATATTGCCAAAATTACAGAGATGCTAATACTCAGGTTCCTGCAAAAAAATAATAAATAAATAAATATATAAAAAAAATGAAACATGAAAGAACTAAAAATTCGATTTTATAATTTTGTCTACCATTTCTATTTATCATTTTTCTCTGTTATAAAAGCAACATCACGATATATTTGGTTCAAAATAGCATTTTATACATACGTTTAGATTAGAAGGCACACTCACAATAAAACTCAGTAAACTAAGAATAACACTTTCAAACATTTTGCTACCTCTAGAAACAATTAACGGACAAAGCGATGCAAGCTGGCATTTCCAAAAAAAATAAAACAATATTGTTCATAAAAGTCTATTCATATAAAAATATATAAACCCGACTATTTTAGTATAAATAATAAAAATATTCTAAATATATTCCAAAAAATGTTGTATTCCCAAGAAATGTTTTGCCTAATAGTCAATGAATATTAAAACAGTCACGGAAAGAGTAAATTTCCGTCTATTTATCAGAAAGCATTTCAGGACAAAACACCTCTCCATCACGTTTCCGGTACTGAGCACCTCTCATTTCTGTAAATCCAAATATTTGAGAGTCAAATGATAGATAAAAGAGAACTCGAATATATTCTCTAGGATTATTGGGATAGAACGAGGAATTAATTAATATTTACTTTAAGAAAATGGCAATAAATAGAAATTCCTAACACTTTCAATTGTTATATATTTTTTAAATAATATAAGATATTTTGATTTTAATTAATTGTGGGAAAATGTCAGAGTTACATGATACTTGAAAAAAAATATTTTAAGATTTATCCAAATAAAAATAAAATTTACACTTTCTGTTACATTATGAAAACAAAATTGCAGTGGACATCCATGTATATTACTGACTTTATATAAAAAAAGATAAAGTCTGCAATTATTAGTTAGAAATGTATTTTTCTATAATATTGTCTACAATATTTTTTCTTTGCAAAAAAAATTAATTAAAAGTTTTGTAAACCATTTTTGCCTATGATATTTTGATATAATATATGATATTTTGATATAAATTAATTGTGGGAAAATGTCATCTGTAAGAGTTACATGATACTTGAAAAAAAATATTTTAAGATTTATCCAAATAAAAATAAAATTTACACTTTCTGTTACATTATGAAAACAAAATTGCAGTGGACATCCATGTATATTACTAACTTTATATAAAAAAAGATAAAGTCTGCAATTATTAGTTAGAAATGTATTTTTCTATAATATTGTCTACAATATTTTTTCTTTGCAAAAAAAATTAATTAAAAGTTTTGTAAACCATTTTTGCCTATGATATTTTGATATAATATATGATATTTTGATATAAATTAATTGTGGGAAAATGTCATCTGTAAGAGTTACATGATACTTGAAAAAAAAATTTAAGATTTATCCAAATAAAAATAAAATTTACACTTTCTGTTACATTATGAAAACAAAATTGCAGGACATCTATGTCTATTATTGACTTTATATCAAAAAAGATAAAGCTGCAATCATTAGTTAGAAATGCATTTTTCTATAATATTGTCTACAACACTTTTTCTTCACAAAAAAAATTTATTAAAAGGTTTGTAAACCATTTTTGTCTACACTGCAGAAAAATTCCAGTTCATATTATGAAAAAAACCGGCACCACCGTAAAATCCATTTTCACGAGAACTTGTTACGAAACAAAACATCTGATATACCGAAATTTTAGAGAAATAAGTACCGTAAAATCACTGAATCATTCTAATCAAATAAATATTACTGTAACAATTACGGTATAATATTTTATGATAAAAATGAATTCAACGGATGATGCACCCTAAGTGCCGGTACTTTATACCGTAATTTGATCCGGAATTGTTTACAGTGTAGCAATATTTTACTAATTTTTTTTTGAAAGAAAGAAAGAAAAGTAGTAGCTAAGTGTTTCAATATTAGAATTCTTTTTTATCGAACGTAAATGTTGATTTTACTTTTTGGATATTTCGCCATATCTAAAGAACTTTTAAATACTAAGTTCGTTTATCCTTAGATGATTCTGCGTGAAAAATCATTTAGCCACCACCACACATTTAGTAAAGAATTCAAAACTGAAAAGTAAATTTAACAGAAAGAATGATTTTTATGCCATGCTCTGAAGTATCAGGATAAAATATCCAAAGTTAACCACATTTACCAAATTTTATCACATAAGACCATATTTTATTGTTAATTTTACCAAAAATCATTAACATTGCAGTTGGTAAAAATTCCAAAGCTTCTTGATATTACCTCATAGCCAGAAACACTGTAAATTGTACCATGTTCTTATAGTTTTGACCATACTCTTTTTAGTATAGTTTTTGTTTGAAAACCATCATGCTTATTGCTGATGACTGTAGCTGCAAATATTTTTCACGAATTTTTTCTACAGAAAGTTTCTTCGTTGATATGTTTACAGGGCTACCAACTTTCTAAGTTTTAGGTAAAAATTTACTCTAATGATACCTAAGTTTATGTTATAATGTATTATCTTTCATTCATTTAAACTTACTTTCCGTGCCACTATGTATAAATAACTTAAAAGTTCATATAAAACGCCAACATTTATCTAGCCTTTCATGGTGAGGCTTTAATATGTTGGCAATATTATCAAAAATTCTGAAAGCTTTGGAGTTTAAATGCATACCACTCTATCATATATTTTGCAAAAGGCGTACTAGTTGGTAGGCCTATATTTATTAACAGTATAATTACAGTATAATAAATTTGTAACAGTATAATAAATTTGATTTGAAATGATTTTGGCTTCTACGATATGTAGCAGAAATCAAATGCATTATACCGATAAAATGAATCTGACTTACTGATATGTATGAATATATATATATAACATAATCTTACTTTAAATGTTCATGATAATATCACATCAGGAATAATGATTATACCATGTTCTTTACCGTCATCGAAATTAAAATCTTTTAAGATTTAGTTCTTTAATGGTTACCATATATTTGTTACTACCGGCCGGCCAGGTGGCCGAGTGGTTAGCGTGCCTGACAGCGAAGCCAATGGCTGCGGGTTCAAATCCCGCTCTGAGCATTTCCCTCTACGTGATGTCATCTGCAGTGTGTGAATGTGGCCCATTTGCATCAGTGTGGCGTGGGTAATGTTGCTCGTCTCCTTGACTTAGGTTTACAAGTGCCCACTGGGTAACGTTAAATGAGCAACACTTCCGACATATTCCAAGGTGAAATACGACCACTAGAAAAACTCTTTGGCAAGAAGATAAACATTTGGCAGTTATGTTGCAAACAATTCATATCATACTTTAAAAATTTAACATTTTATACTCAATTACTTCTCTCTATATAGTGAATAATTAAGCATTTTTCTCTATACTGTGAATAATGGAACCATTCTCTCTATTCAGTTAATAATCGAGCCTATTCCATTAGGCTTGAGAGCAGACAGATGTGGAAATAATTACGTTATTATTTGAAAAGAAATATTTTATTAAGGGATCATATCAGATTAAATCTTTTCCTTTTAAATCGAAAAAATTAAAAACTTTGCAAAACAATCAGTGTTATGCACCTCAACAGTTCAGGAAATAATTTTTATGAAACCCGGAGATTTAAGTGTTTATAAGAAAAACATTTTACTCCTAACTCTACAAAATTCTTTATTTGTTATAGTAGAATTTATTATAAACTCATTATTCACTTTCGCTTATTCACTCAAATTCACTTTAGCTTATTATATATTTTAAAATCCGCACACTGTCCCGCATAGAGAATATTGTATAACTAAATATTTTCTCGTATTTCAAAAACTAAACTTTTTTTATGCATAAAGGATCTGACATCAAATAAAAGTTTCAAAAAAAACTATTTTCAATAATTAGCTGTTGTACAATTTCACGAGAAATCAAAATAGCAATATTTGAAGAAAAAAAAATAACTAACAAGTCTTTAAACGACACGAAAAATGTCAAATACAAAGATGAAATTCATTTTATAAAAACAATGAACAAACAATTACATGAAAAATGATAAAAAAAAATAACAAAATATGGCACGTGAAAAATTTTTAAAAATGCCTTGTTTTGTGTTTTTTTTTTTTTTTTTTTTTCAAATCACACCAGAGGAAAAAATTATTTTTACGAAAAAAATATTTTGGTTGATAACAAAGAATGAGTAGTTTTTTTCCAAAACATAATCGCTTAGATTGAATAGTCAAGTACGATAAAGCCTAATAAAATAAAAAAATTCAAGTGCATAGCTGTGCGTTTTCGTTAAAAATTTGAAACCACAAAAAAAAGGTGAAATCTTTATATTTCTCGCCGAGAAAAACAATTTAGAATTGGAAATGGCTGAAGATTCTCGAGTTCTATAGCATTATCTCTAAAATTTCAATCGATGTGTTTTTGTCTGCGAAACGAAAAAAAAAGGAATTTAGTCACAACCTTTATTGAATTTCTGAATTCAGCCTCACGGTGAAATGGTATTTAAAATTTTATCCATTTGTCTTGTTTTTTTCTTTTTTTTTTCTTTCTCGTAAACGTGCATAAAGGCTCATTTTTCATTTTTGAAAGATTATCTAAACAATTGCTTGGGACTATTTCATACATAAAACGTGATTCAATATCTATTGAAAAAAATTTATTTCCCTCTGAGATTGTTATTGTGGCAGACTATTTTTTCCTTGCTTGTGGCATTTTACAATATATTAAATGTAGTTTGCATTCAATCTATTGCAAATAATAAAGTTTATCAATTTTTTAAAAAAAATACAACTTTTGATAAATCTAAGATAAATATTATGTAAATTTTTTAATATACTTTTTATGCACCGTTAATAGCGTGTTTTGTTATTTCATTTACATATTTTTCGTCTGAAAATTTTTTTTAAATAAAATTATGAAAAATAGTCAATTGTTCCATAAATGAGCTATCTCTTAATACATTGATTGGATACATCTATTAAAACTTACACATCATAACTGTGCTTTTTTTATCTCATGAATAATATTTACATACTACAAATGTTATTAATTTATAAATAACATGCAATATTTATATATAAATATTGTATAACGCGATAAAGACTAGAAAATATAGTTAATAGGAACTTAAATAGACAATCTCTGGAAAAAATATTAGGAGAATTAATTTTTTGCTAAATTTATTGTCCAAATATTAGTAGAATATTTTTTTTACTAAATTGATTATGCAAACATTAGAAGAATTATTATTTCGCTACTATTTGTTTTTTAGTTAAAAATCACTCTGTGACAAGAAAATGTTTCAAAATGAAAAATTATTGCTTGATTTAGTTGAAAACGCATATTGTATGAGAAAAGTTTTCCAAACACGTGCATTTGTGTGTCATAGTCTACTTAGAATAAAAATATATTTTCAGCAAATTATTTTTAAAAAAATGCAGGGAGATTCAGCTTTTACATATCCCCTGGGTGCTAATCATTCACTATAGTTTTTGTTTATTTTTTTACACGACATTATCAGTAGAAAGTCACAAAAGAAATTTTTTTAACCTAATTCTTAAAATAGGAACAAAGTTTTTTTTTTTTTTTTTTTTTTTTTTTTTTTAAATGCGTAAGTAAACGAGCATTGCTTTTTTTCGATATGTATTAGCAACGCCTACGCAGAATATTTTCAAATGTTCTGCAACAGGACTTATTAATTTATGCAAATGTTCTGCAAGCATTTCCCAGCGAAAAAAAGTCAACTTTACGTTAAATACTATATTTTCATTTACTAAAATACAGGATTACACACAGATACAATACACTATTTCTAAAACCAAGGCAAACATTCTTGATTTCTTACTTTTTCAATCACTCTTGAAGCACAAAATTTTGTCAATGACGATGATGAGGATGAATTGTTAATAAAATGCATATGATAAGGTCCGAACATTAAATTAAAATAAGGGTTGCCTTAAAAATCTTTCGAAGGGACAAGTGCCCAGATGGTGCACCATTTGCGAACACAAACATTCGCTGGTCTGTTTTCCCAACAACTTTTTCCTCTCCATCGAAAGCATTTGGTCTTTCAGAAACAATTCTGTCAATCGTGGATCCCCACGATTCACAAATTGCTTCTGAATTGGGAATGGAAAATATAAAAGTCATAAACTTTACGAAATTGGAAATCTCTGAATTTAATTCTTTTACGGCTTGCTTTAGAAGCTCTCTTGATAAAAATGGTGATCGATTTCTCCTGCTGTATGCTAAAAACTGATACACCCATTTTATTAAGAAGTTATAGCCAAAACCTAATTCACTAATTTCTTCCTCAGAATGGCAAAGATAGGAGATTACTGATAAATGTGCTAAAATTTGTGTCACTTATTCAAGATACAAATTGTTCTGCAGGACTTCGTTTGTTCTGTGACGTACGTCACAGTTTTAGGCACTTTCTGCTTCTGGGGCAACGCCTAATTAATAATTTCAATATAATAATCTGAAAAGTTGTGCCTTTTCCCATAAAAGCAATATCAGAATTCCAAAACATGACCGGTGCCAATGCAAAAATTTCTGCTATGTTAATGAATTTTATAAATTATCATTAAGGATCGAAACGAAGTAAATGTACCAGCTTGTTTAAAAAAAATTTGAGGTTAAAATTTGATTCTGAATTATCATGGCAGAATATTGATGATTAGTTTTATTTTTCATTTTTAAATGCTTTATGGAACATCCTATATGCAGCTAGTCAGGCATAAATAAAGCGTTTCAAATTCTTTGTTTTTATTGCGCTCATAAAAGCAGACCAGGTGGCAGAGTGGTCAGCGTACCTAACAGCGAAGCAGAAATTTGAGGGTTCTAATACCGTTCATGGTATGGATGATTCTGTGTGTTGTCCTCTGTTGTGTGAATGTGGCCCATCCTATGATTCGGGTCTATGGCGGTATGGAATGGATAACATGTTGTTCATTTCCATGACTTAGGTTCACATGTGCACACCAGCTATTGTTAAAAAACCAACAATTCCGGCATTTACCGAGATGAAAAACGAAAATTTTAGTGCCTGCCGTTAGAAAAAAAAATGCTCGTAACACATGACAACAATATTTATAATTTTCAAACAAAATTAACATTTACGGTAATATTTCCGTGTACGATATCAAACATCTAAGTCTATAATTACATAATAAAAATGAATTAAAATTGTAATAAATATATATTAAGCCTATCCCGATGCACTCATAATTTAGCCAAAATGCAGAAAATTTTAGAAAATTAATTTTAATTACGTACTAGTGTTAACTAAAAATTCGGTTTTGCTATTTTTTTATTAGAATATATCGCTCATGGGCTGCAATAGCGGCGCAACTAAGGAAAAATCAAGTTTTGAGATAAGTGGGTTTAAAGTTTTCATTGCAAAGCAAAATGCTTTAGTTTGCTTAAACGAAGATTGCTTTAAGTTGAATTATGAGTTGTGCTAGTATTGCTGCTGAAAAGAATGTGTATTTTCATATTTACACCTGTTCTTAGTCCAAAACGCGTGTTTTTTTAGTTTTGCCACTATTGCAGCCCATGAGCAATATTTAAATTAACAGTTATATTTCAAAGTAAAAAATATCAAACATCTAAGTCTATAATTATATAATAAAAAGGAATTAAAATTGTAATAAATATATATTGAGTCGATCATGACACACTCATTAAAATTTAGTCAACATACAGAACATTAATTTTTTACTACGTGCTTGAGTTAACTAAAAATTCCTTTTTTTTTTTCAGATTATATTTACATTCTTCAAAATTATGAATTTATAGTTTCAATAAAGTGCACTTACCTTCTCAAACAAAGTGAAAAACTGAAACATAAAATAAGTTTTATTGCTGTTCAAATAATTAATGCACTTCGAAAGAAATCCTGTTGAAATAGCAATGGCTTCAGGATATCTCAAATATATTAAATGCGCTTTGATAAACTAAAGAATAAATAAATAGCTAAAGGGAAATTACTCTTGCTTTTGTTAGATAATATTCATTCTCTTACAAAGTTTTGTCTATAGCTAATTAAGACTAGGAAATCATAATGGTAGAAAAATAAATTCAACAAGGATGCAATAAACAAAAAGAAAAGGATTATTTTAAAAGTAAATTTAATTAGCAACTACTGAATAAATTTCATAGAAAATTTTATATGTTCTGGAGTAGTATGAACTTAACAGCAAAAGTATCATGAATAGTAACAGAATTATTTAATACTTAATAACTATTCTAAAGTAAATTTATAAAACAAACATGAACAAGGAGGTAAAATATGCATTTAGCTATTCCAAAAATACCTTTGTTGTGACATAAAAGTATGTAAATTTGATTCTCGTTGTTGCAATCTTTATTGTGTGTATTTATTGATTGAAATTTAGACTACCTTTGAAAAAGTTCGTCCTTATTCAACATGGATCGTAAATAACTATTGAATACTGTAATTGTTTACGTTTTTAAAAGTATTAATACTAGAATTCTTTATCTAATGTACAAGGACAAAAAAAATTCTAATGAAATTACTGCACTGTATGATAATGACATATCTAATAAAAATTTTAAAAAAATATAATTATGGTTAATAAAACTAAAATTTACTGTATTTTAACTATTTGGTTATTCTTCCGTTCAATGGTTTACCGAAAAAAAATTTTAGTTCTTATTACCATACATTAAATAAAAAAATTATCAAAACACTTTAGAGAAAAAAATTAAGTGACATAGAAGGTATTAAAATATTATAAATATCAGCTCGTATCTAGTAGAGAAAGTCATCTGTATTGCATTTTACGGTGAGCAAAATAAAAAACATATCAACTAAAATAACTTTAGCTCAAATGATCGGATTTTATCCAAATGGCAATCTTACACGGATAAACTAATTGTGATAAAATTACCGGGTTGCATAGTATTTGCATTTCTAGTACAAAAAGATCTTGTTATAATAATCAGAATGTACGATTTTTAAACCATTCATTCAGTAATTTTTAATTTGTATGGTAACAGTTTACCAGAAATTCTGATTTTCAAAATTTTGGTTCGTATTACACCACATTAAGTAAAAAAAAAAAACTTAAAAATTTATTTAACCGAATAAATAGTTTTTATGCCATTCTCTTATATATCATGATAAAATTGCCAAATTTCACCATATTTACCAAATTTCATCACATTTTATAAAACCATATTTTATGGTTAATTTCCCCAAAATCTTTAGCAGAGCGCATCGGTAAAAATCACCGAGAATTTGGTATTCCTATAGAGCCAGAAACACTGTAAATTTTACCATATTCTGGGAGTTTTAACTATACTTTTTTCTCAATGCGTACTGTGTATATGAATAAAAAATTTATCATCAATATGGTTTCTTCTGTTACTAAAGCCGGATTTTTAAAATAGACTTTTTTAAATAAACTAAAGATATTATTTTAACCATTACTTTAAATAAGCTTATGAATAAGCATTATGATTACCAAAGATGGATTTTTAAAATAAACTTTTCTAAATAAACTAAAGATTTTATTATTTTAACCATAACTATAAATAAGCTTATGAATAACAACTATGTATGATTATCAAAGACGGATTTTAAAAATAATAATTTTGAATAAACTAAAGATTTTAACCATTACTATTAATAAGCTTATGAATAAGCACTATTAAAATATATTGCAACTGTGGATATTTCATATTAAATTCGTGATTTCAAGTTCATTTTCATTCATATTAAAAACTAAAGCTATCACGAATCCAAAGCATATCAATTTTAAAGTTGAGCGATAACTCTTCGTAAGATATGACTCCATCAATATATCAAAGTTATGCAGTACCATATTTACCAAATTTTATCACATTTCATAAAACCATATTTTATGGTTAATTTCACCAAAATCATTACCCTAGCGCATCGGTAAAAATAACCGAAATTTTGGTATTCTCATAGAGGTATTCTAACGGTAAATTTTAAAATATTCTGGTAGTTTTAATCATACTTTTCTCTCAATGCGTACTGTGATATATGAATAAAAAAATTATCATCAATATGGTTACTTATGTTACCAAAGCCGGATTTTTAAAATAAACTATTTTTAAACAAACTAAAATATTTCATTATTTTAACTATTACAAACATTGCAACTGTGGAAAATATATTGCAACTGTAGAGCTTTCCTATTCAATTTGTGATTTCAAGTTTATTTCCACTCATATTAAAAACTAAAGCTATCACGAATGCAACGCATATCGATTTTAAAGTTTGAGAGAAAGCTCTTCGTAAGATATGACTCCATCAATATATCAAAGTTATGTTGTATCATATCTACTTAGTTTTATCACATTTTTAAAACCATATTTTACGGTTAATTTCATCAAAATCATTACCTTAGACATCGGTAAAAATCACCGAGATTTTGGTATTCTCATAGAGATATTCCACAGTAAATTTTACCATATTCTGGTAGTTTTAACTATACTTTTTTCTGAGTGCGTACTGTGATATATGAATAAAAATTTACCATCAATATGGTTACTTTTACCAAACCGGATTTTTAAAATAAACTATTTTTAAATAAACTAAAAGATTTCATTATTTTAACTATTACAAACACTGCAACTGTGGAAAATATATTGCAACTGTGGAGCTTTCCTATTCAATTTGTGATTTCAAGTTCATTTCCACTCATATTAAAAACTAAAGCTATCACGAATCCAACGCATATCGATTTTAAAGTTTGAGAGAAAGCTCTTCGTAAGATATGACTCCATCAATATATCAAAGTTATGTTGTATCATATCTACTTAGTTTTATCACATTTTTAAAACCATATTTTACGGTTAATTTCATCAAAATCATTACCTTAGACATCGGTAAAAATCACCGAGATTTTGGTATTCTCATAGAGATATTCCACAGTAAATTTTACCATATTCTGGTAGTTTTAACTATACTTTTTTCTGAGTGCGTACTGTGATATATGAATAAAAATTTACCATCAATATGGTTACTTTTACCAAACCGGATTTTTAAAATAAACTATTTTTAAATAAACTAAAAGATTTCATTATTTTAACTATTACAAACACTGCAACTGTGGAAAATATATTGCAACTGTGGAGCTTTCCTATTCAATTTGTGATTTCAAGTTCATTTCCACTCATATTAAAAACTAAAGCTATCACGAATCCAACGCATATCGATTTTAAAGTTTGAGAGAAAGCTCTTCCTAAGATATGACTCCATCAATATATCAAAGTTATGTTGTATCATATCTACTTAGTTTTATCACATTTTTAAAACCATATTTTACGGTTAATTTCATCAAAATCATTACCTTAGACATCGGTAAAAATCACCGAGATTTTGGTATTCTCATAGAGATATTCCACAGTAAATTTTACCATATTCTGGTAGTTTTAACTATACTTTTTTCTGAGTGCGTACTGTGATATATGAATAAAAATTTACCATCAATATGGTTACTTTTACCAAACCGGATTTTTAAAATAAACTATTTTTAAATAAACTAAAAGATTTCATTATTTTAACTATTACAAACACTGCAACTGTGGAAAATATATTGCAACTGTGGAGCTTTCCTATTCAATTTGTGATTTCAAGTTCATTTCCACTCATATTAAAAACTAAAGCTATCACGAATCCAACGCATATCGATTTTAAAGTTTGAGAGAAAGCTCTTCGTAAGATATGACTCCATCAATATATCAAAGTTATGTTGTATCATATCTACTTAGTTTTATCACATTTTTAAAACCATATTTTACGGTTAATTTCATCAAAATCATTACCTTAGACATCGGTAAAAATCACCGAGATTTTGGTATTCTCATAGAGATATTCCACAGTAAATTTTACCATATTCTGGTAGTTTTAACTATACTTTTTTCTGAGTGCGTACTGTGATATATGAATAAAAATTTACCATCAATATGGTTACTTTTACCAAACCGGATTTTTAAAATAAACTATTTTTAAATAAACTAAAAGATTTCATTATTTTAACTATTACAAACACTGCAACTGTGGAAAATATATTGCAACTGTGGAGCTTTCCTATTCAATTTGTGATTTCAAGTTCATTTCCACTCATATTAAAAACTAAAGCTATCACGAATCCAACGCATATCGATTTTAAAGTTTGAGAGAAAGCTCTTCCTAAGATATGACTCCATCAATACATCAAAGTTATGTAGTAAATGGAACTTCAAAGATATTGAAAACTAGAGAGCTATGTGAATAAGATGCTCTCTTATTAAATATTTTAGTTCAAGTTACAGCTTTCTGAGAGATTGGATTTACTCCTGGCATGTAGAGGGTTTGTGAATAGGTGTATAAATAACGATATTCCATTTTTATTACCTTCGACTTTAAGTAGTCTGAAAAATCTATATTGTTCAAGAAACTAGACTCAGTTTAAAATGATCAGCAGATGTATTTCATATGCAAGAAAATATTGCCTACAATTCTTTTAGCAATTTTGGGTTGGATTAATTATGGTTTTAAAAAAATATCACTTCTAATATTAGCTTCATTTTTCAAATTTTTAAAAAAATCTGGTTTATACACAGGATTATAAAAAAATAACTTGGACGAAGCTTAAAATAAAATATTTTTTATCTATTGCCAAAGTTTTACATTTATGTTGTTGTTGCTGTTGCTTATCCTCATCTGGCCTGACGAAGTCAGACCAGATCTATGAACCCATTGATCTGAATGAAATAGAAGACCAAAAGAAGAGTAGAGTAGATTTCTTCTTAGAGAAGACCAAGACAGTCAAGGATATGATCGGCGGAAGCCCGGTACAGATGGCATTTAGGGCAGAGGGGTAGATTTTAGTTCCTTCAGAAAATAGTAAACCTTTTAGATGGCCAGTAGGCTAGGATGGAGAGGGTAATGCAGACTCTCCTTTCAAAGGGAAAAGTCAAAGAAACTCCAGGCTTATTTCCTTTGTATCAATGATGGGTGGGGGAAGTCAGCCAGTCCCTGAGAAGATGAGATTTCTTCAGGGAGTAAAGTACAAGATAGGTGAGATCAGACGAGGTAGGGTGCGGTTGGCTGCAACCCTATTTAGCCAGGCTGTCCGCTAAGTCGTTGCCATAGAGACCGAAGTGAGAAGGAATCCACTGCAGGTGAATATTATGCTGAAGGGAGAAGAGTTTTAATTTGTTTAGGATGGAAATAGTGGTTTTGTCGCCAATATGTGTCCAGTTGTTGAGATGCTGCAGGGATTTACATTTATGTTAAATACTGATGCGAGTACTCGGTATATAAAAGTTAGATGTATTGCACAATTTTGTAATCAAACGTTCGATTGCTCTTTCTCTACATTTACAAGTAAAAGAGCGATGTAAATCTGCTCATCAACTGCAAGTGCCTAAACTGACAAAAGTGCTTAAGCAGACCCAATCAGAAGATTTGGCATTGAAAGTGAGAGGTTCTAACGAGGGAGAATGAGCATCCAACTGAAACCAGAAAGCTACCAAAATAAGATCTCCAGAATATTCAAGAGTTCCAATGTAAGATGTTGCCAATTAAGTGGAGATTAACCGCACATTTGATTGGAAAAAAAAGTGTCAAGAATTTCTTTCATAAAAGTTAACAGCCAAACACAAATAGGTAAGACCTCAAATATGTAAATATATTTTCAAGTGGGCCATGGGTAGAAACTTGTTTGCACAGATGAGAAACTATTCTCGATTGAACAAATTCATAATAGTCAGAATAATACAGTTTGGTCCTAGATGCCACTACGATCTAAATATTTGATGGTCAATAGACTACCGGGAAAACGTAACTTGGTGTAATTGATCAATGGGTAAAAATTAACAAACGAACATATCACAAACTTATGGTGAAAGATGCTATGCTTTCCTAGTCACAAAAGCGTTTTGAAAATCATAAATGGAAGCTTCATCTGGATTCTGCTCCATCGCAAGGAGCTAAAGGTACCAAAGAATGGTACAACACACTTTCTCTGAAAATTCAAAGAAACTCTTCCAACAAGATATACTCATTTCGAGAGGTGGTTTTCAAGGAAGTGGAATGCAAGCATCTCGTCAACGAATTGCTTAGAGAAACTCTTACTTTAAAGCGCAAGAAGAAAGCAAGGATCGTTAAACGTTAGGGTACGTTAAATTACATATTATATTTTTAAATTTATCGATTTGTGACCAAATCCTTTTGTGCCCAAAAATCGAATTCAAGGCCATTAATTTATCGAAATGTGATAAGCATTGAAGAGATGTCAGGAGAATAGTGCCAGCGCTCGATTTATTTATTCTGCAGAATGGTGTAAATTCTTTAACGTTGAAGATGTAGAGAAGACTTGGGTGTGCAAGATGGAATTGTGTGCAAAGATGTAGAATTTTAACTCAACTACACCCAGTTCTTCACTTTTATACGTGCATGGACAGAAGGAGTTTCCTGTGTACCCCAAGTGCAATTCCCACCAATCTGTTCCAGACCATTTGCTCTCCTGTTTAGATTTCCTGGTTCACGACTTTCTGTGGGAGAACGGTCTTCTGGACTTGATCTAGCTAAGGAATGGATCAAGTGGAATAAGAAACAACAAGTTCATATTTTCTTTAAGAAAAACGAGAGATACAATTTTCCAGCCAAGATTATTAGTCAAACATGCAAGACTGCAAAATTTATAGTACAAAAAGTATATTTACAGAGAGAACCAATGCAAAGTAAAAAAAACCGGAATTACCATGGGAAAGAATGATTCCACAGCAGATGGACAATTAGAAAATTTAATTCCTACATGTTTTTTATGAAAATGAATAAACTTATTTTATTTTATATTCATAATGATAATTTTCTGTCATCAATATATTTCAGGCATAGAGATATTTTTCATATAGTGTATATATTTTTCATAGATGTATCAGGCATTTATAATGCATTTATTTAACAAATACATTAATTTCACTAGTCACACTTGGGATAAAACTGTAGAGCCGCTTCTGCAGATCTTTTTGAGAAGAATGGAAAATATTTTTTGAATTTAAATATATCACTACACAATTTTTTTAAGTAGACGTACAGTCCTCACTTAATGAAAATGAATGCCTCTGCTGAACTACGAGAAAGCATAAGGAATAAGAACTGGAGTGAGACAGATATTAAGGCAGTGCCAGATAAGCCTCGCCGAGATGCAGTAGCCACATTGTATCGTATAGGTATTTATGACCACCCTCAGTGTCAACTGTGTGGTTCCGGAGCACCAATGAATGAATAGAGAGCACCTCCATTGCTGTAGGAGGCTCCACGGACTTGACTCGGAGACCGCAAGATACTGGCGTGCGAGAGAGCTTTTGGGAAGATGACTTCGGTCTTTTGTTATTTTCTATTTTCATTGTTCCTCTGTGTTATTGTTTGTATTCCCTGCCATTAGAAATTTAAAAAATGTACAGTGCTCAGTAAATGAACGGACCACTCTGAATAACTTTTGATGTTATAATGGGATCTTCATGTTTTAGGACTCAATCTTAATGGTTTGAGAGGGTGACCTCAAATATGTTAAGTAATTAGTGCAGACGATATTTTAAGTTACGAAATCAGAGACGAAAAACGTACTTTTTCGGAATAAACTTAAGTTTTTTCGACGGATACGGATTTTTGAGCCCCAAAATATAACAGGTAACCGCAATCTGGGAAATATGATGCAGAAAAGTTTGGTCAGGAGAGCGTTTCAAAGTTTGGACCCCTGTATGTTAATTTCACTTTCTGAGTATTTCACCATATCTCGAGAACCTTTTTAAGCTAATTGAAAAAAAATTTCACAGAATTATAAAATTTGTTCATTTAAATACAATTTTATGCGAAAAATAAATTTTAATAAATATTTATTATTTTACGTAGTACTAGCGGAGAAGTTTTGAATTGTAAGATATACAATTTTTACACCGTTTTGACAAAATGCAAAATTTGAGCAAAATCAGTTGAATCATCCTCAGAAATCTAAATCAATAATTGCATTCTAAAATAGTCGTAAATTTAAAATTCAATTTCTCAGGAACCTATTTTACTCAAATTTCGTATTTTGCTATGTAAAATTACATTCTTTGAAATGATGTAAAAAAAAATTGCATACCTTTAAATTCAAAATGTTTTAGACTAGTACCAAATAAAATAATAAAAAATAATAAATATTTACTAAAAATTATTTTTTGCATGCATCTTTGGATAAACGAATTTTATAATTGTGAGCAAAAAGTTCCGATTCGCTTAAAAAGTCCCCGAGATATATTGAAATAGGCAAAAAAATAAAAATAACATTAAGGTGTTCAAACTTTGGAATGCTTTCATGATCAAACTGTTGGGACCATATTTCCCGGATGTATTCTTCCCTATATTTGGGGGTTATAAACAAGAATCCATCGAAAAAAGGCATGTTTGTTCTGACAAAGAACGCTTTTTGTCTGATTCCGTTATTTAAAACATTATCTGCTTCAATTAATTAGCATATTTGAGGCCACTCTCTTAAGCTATTAAAATTGAGTCTTAAAACGTAAAGATCCGATCATTAGATGAAAAGTTATTCAGGTTGGTTCATTTATTTTTCACGCACTGTGCATCAAATAGTGCTACAAATAAATCTTAGTAACATTTTATAGGACCTGGAATTCCTAGTTTTAATTTTGGATTACGATCAGCAGTTTTGTAGTTCTAATTTTGCTAAATTTCCAAGGAAATGTTAGTTTAAACATTCTACGTCATCCCATTACAACAGCATACTAAGTGGGAAGGGTGCAATCGTAGTGATAATAATCGAGAATATTCTTAAAAAATTTCTTAAGAATAAGTACTTTAAATGTGGGAACACATCAGCTGTAAATATTAATTCAAGTCTTGTACAAATACTGTTAAATCTGGAGCTATAAGATTTAAATTCCTAAAAGCTATCTCTAAAACTGTAGAAAATTTATGTTTTGAACCAATAGATGGCGTTGCCTACTCTTTTGTTTTTGGCTATTCTAATGTTTACTTTTTGTTTTGTTGTTATTAAAGAATATGAATCCTAACCCCTCTGTCGCTTTTTTATATGGTGCCGGAAACCCCAAGAATTGATTGCAAATATTTATTACTGATTGAAAATATTTATTACTGAAGAGGGGTTCGTTTGAATTTGATCTTGAACTTTATATTGAAATTATTTCTTCGTTCTTTATTCGATAATTTATTCTGAATTCGAGAATGTCTGCTGAACTTTCAAAACGGAAGCAGAAAAGAGGTGCGGTCAGAGCATCTACGACTAGATTGTTCGGCGAAATCGAAAATGAAATTCCGAACATTAAAACTTTAGATGAATTATTGGCTAAACTTATTGAAAAGGAATCTTTATTGAAGGAACTGGATTTGAAAATTGAAGATTTGATTGAAGTTGACGAAATTGAAAAGGAATACGAACAATCGGAAGAATATTCTGATAAGATTATTGTTTTAAAAACGAAAATTTCAAGAATTTTATCTTCGTCGAGTGCTAAGTTGGATGTGGAAAACCGTAAGAACGATAACGAAAGTATTTCAACCGAAATTATTTCTGAAGAATTTCAAAATGTTCACGTAAAATTACCGAACATTAATATCGAAAAATTCTACGGTGATGTTAAACTATGGAATAACTTCTGGGAACAATTTAAATCGACTATTCACGAAAATAAGACTTTGAAAACTGTTGATAAGTTCGTGTATTTAAAGTCATATCTTGGCGGAGCTGCTGCAAGAGCTGTGAATGGACTCTCGATTTGTGATTCTAATTATCTAGCAGCCATTGATATTTTACAAGATCGCTATGGAAGAAGTGACTTAATTATTAATGCTCACATGAACGAACTGTTAAATTTAACTGCGGTAAAGGTTTCTAGCGATGTTGATGCGCTGAGAAAACTTTACGATAGCATTGAAATTGAAATACGAAGTTTAAAGTCTTTAAATGTGATGTCTGAAACCTATGGAAATCTACTCTGTCCAATATTGATGAAGCTGATTCCTGAAGATATAATTTTGGATTTCAACCGTCAAAGAACGAAGGATTCTACTTGGAATGTTGAAGAATTGTTAAAATTTATTAGAAACGAAATTGATAGCCGTGAACGATCAGCTCTACTCTCAAAAAATTCAAGAAAAGAAAATTTTAAATTCACTCCAGAATCAAAAGTAGAAGAAAGATCTTGGATGAAAAGAAAACCAAAGGTAAGCGCCTTTGCTTTATCAACATTGAATTTGAAATGTATTTTTTGTTCTAAGAATCACGATAAATTTAAATGTAATGAAGCTGATGTTTATAAGAAAAGACAAATTTTAATGAAAAGTGGTAGATGTTTCAGTTGCTTTCAAAAAGGACATTTATCTATATCTTCGGATTGCATGAAAAGAAATCTTGTTTGTTTTAACTGTAAACAAAAGCATCATTATTCTGTTTGCATTAAACAGCCTGAAAACGAAAGTCCCGTTTCGAATAATGATAAAGAAATGCTCGTAAATAAAAATAATGAATCTCATGTTGTGCAAAACTCTGTGAAACAGAATTCAAATGTAATTTTACAAACTGTTACCGCTGTTGCTGTGAACAAGGTTGAATGTTTAGTTAGATGTTTGCTTGACGGAGGTAGTCAAACGTCTTTTATAAGTGAAAAGTTATCGAAAAAGTTAAATTTGCCTGTTACAGGAGAAATTGATCTTAATATTCATACATTTGGATCTAGTAAGAGTGTAAATAGTCGTAGAAGGAAAGTGAAATTGAAACTTGTTGATCTAATTAATCCTGATAACTTTGTTATTGTTGAAGCTATTGAGTATCCCGTGATTACTACTGCTGAAATTAAAATGTCTGGCGATGACTTAACTAAAACTTTGCATTCTTTGGGAATTAAAGTTTCAGATGATGTGCCAACTGTTCACCAACTGTATAATCCAAATGAAATATCAGTGCTATTAGGAAGTGATGTTTACTGGAAAATTGTTACTGGAAAAATTGAACGAATTAACGAAGCATTAGTTGCTGTAGAGACTAGATTAGGATGGTGTATTCAAGGTTCCGTTATGAGTTCTGATTTACGATCAATGACTGTTAGTTCAAATTTATGTTTAGATGAAGAGCTATCTAATAATATTAAATCTTTCTGGGAAATAGAATCGTTAGGAATAGCACCGGTCTTGGATGAAAAAGAAGAAGATATAAAAGCACTTTCTTTATTTGAACAATCTATTCGCATAATAGATGGCCGTTATGAAGTAAACCTTCCATGGAAGAATGATATAGTTGATTTACATGATAATTTTCATAATGCTGAAAGCCGAATGAAGAAATTGATCAAGAGATTTACGTCCAGTCCTTATTTCTTCGAACAGTATAAAAACGTAATAAATGAACAACTGAAGGAAGGAATAATCGAAAAAACAGAAAAGAATGCTTTTAACTCAAAGAAAACTTATTACGTTCCTCATCGGGCTGTAATTAGAGAAGATCATTCCACAACAAAACTGCGTGTAGTCTATGATGCTTCATCTAGAGAAAAAGGTCACCATTCTTTGAATGATTGTTTATTGCAAGGACCTAACTTAGTTCCTGATTTACTGATAGTTTTATTGAATTTT
This sequence comes from Parasteatoda tepidariorum, assembly GCF_982258835.1. Lineage (NCBI taxonomy): Eukaryota > Metazoa > Arthropoda > Arachnida > Araneae > Theridiidae > Parasteatoda > Parasteatoda tepidariorum. The sequence continues at coordinate 40,026,611 of NC_141763.1, forward strand.
CGTAAAGGTGAAATTGCTGCAATTGCCGACATTCAAAAGGCTTTTTTACAAATTTCAATTGCACCAGAAGATCGTGATGCCTTAAGATTTTTATGGATTTCAGAAGACGCTAAGTTTCCCAATACAAAATTTGAAATTTACAGAATGACTCGTGTGATGTTTGGAGCAACATCAAGCCCCTTTTTATTGGCAGCAACTATACGTCATCACTTGAAGAAATTTCAAAACATTTATCCCATGACAACTAAGCTGTTAAATTCTTGCATGTATGTTGATGATCTTGTCTATTCAACGAATTCTGTAGAGGAAGCATCGCAAATACAGGAAGAAGCAACCCTAATATTTAAGCAGACCTCCATGAACCTCGTGAAGTGGAAATCTAACTCAAGAATTTTGAACTACAAAATATATGGCTCAGAAGTTCAAGCTGATGGAACCGAAGAAGTAAAAGTTCTTGGATTGAAGTGGGACTTGTCGAATGACTGTTTTAATTTTAAAACTGGAGACCTTTTTAATTTTATAATTTCTAACCCTCGTACAAAACGAACTTTATTGCAAGCTACTTCAAGAATTTTCGATCCTTTCGGATGGATGTCCTCATTCATGATCCAAGTCAAAATCATGTTCCAAAAACTTTGGTTATTGAAAATTGATTGGGACGATGCTCTACCTCCTGAAATCGACAAAAATTGGCAAGAATGGTACAAGCAACTTCATTTTTTAGAACAAATTGTGGTTCCTAGGTGGCTAAATAGAGTTTCGGATCCATCTGGTGATGAATTACACTGCTTTTGTGATGCAAGCAAAAGTGCTTATGGAGCTACAATTTATTTGATATCTGCCAGTTCAACATCTAGATCATCCCAGTTAGTGATAGCTAAAAGTCGCGTTTCTCCATTAAAACAATTGTCTCTTCCTAAACTGGAATTGATGGCTGCTGTTATCGGAACCAGAATGATTGCATCAATCCGTGACCAATTTCCTGAATCAAGAACCTTTATGTGGACTGATTCAACTATCACTTTGCATTGGATTCGTGGATCTCCCCGGAAATGGAAACGTTTTGTCTCAAACCGAGTCACCGAAATTCAACAAAGAAGCGATCCCAGTCAATGGAATCACTGTCCTGGCTCTGATAATCCTGCTGACAAGTTGACGAGAGAAGGAATCGAAGCCAGTGCCCTTGTGCAGGACGATGTATGGTGGCACGGGCCTCCGTGGCTTATCTGTTCCAGAAATGAATGGCCGGCTACTGATGATAGTCAGTTTTCACTGACTGACGATGTCCAAACTGAAGTAATGACTGTTTCTTTTATTGCAGGTGCTGATCCAGATCCTGTGCTCAAAGTTGAGAACTTTAGTACTTTACGTAAATTATTGCATGTTACATCCTATATTTTCAGATTCATTAAGAATTTAAGGTCTTGTGTAAAACAAAATGGGACAATTACGAGTACTGAAGTAAGTGAATCAAATAATTATTGGATAAGAACTGTTCAATATAAATACTATTCGAATGAAATTAATTGTTTAAAAAATAATTTAGAAATCAATTCTAATTCTAAACTATTTCAGTTGAATCCCAAACTTGATGAAAATAAGATTCTGAGAATTAAAAGTCGTTTAGCTAATTCCTCATTAGATGTCAGTGAAAAGTGTCCAATAATATTACCTAATAATGATTATTTTGTTGCTTTAATTATTAAGGATTGTCATGAAAGGGTTTTGCATGCTGGTGTGAATGACACTTTATTGCTAATAAGAAGTAAATTTTGGATAGTGCAAGGAAGACAATTCGTGAAATCTGTTATATATCGATGTAAAATTTGTAGAAGATTTAGTTTTACTTCTGGTAAGCAAGTAACAGGTAATCTGCCTGTTGATAGAATCGAAAAATCTCCCCCATTTAATATAACAGGCATCGATTTTGCAGGACCACTTTATTTAAGCGATGGTTCTAAGTGTTACATTGCATTGTTTACTTGTGCTGTGACTCGTGGGGTTCACTTAGAGTTAGTGTCTAGTTTAAAAGTTGAAAGTTTCATTCAGGCTCTAAGAAGGTTTTTTGGACGCAGGGTCATTTGTAAAATAATTTATTCAGATAATGCCAAAACTTTTAAAGCTGCTGATCGTGAAATTAAATATTTATTCAAATTGTGTAAAAATGACGAACTTCTACAATACTTAGAAAAACAAGGAATTGAGTGGAAGTTTATTGTCGAAGGTGCTCCATGGTGGGGTGGTTTTTGGGAGCGTTTGGTAAGATCGGTTAAAATTGCATTAAAACGAATATTACATAAATCTTTATTAACTTTTGAACAATTACTTACTGTACTTACAGAGATTGAAGCTGTTATTAACTCTCGACCAATAACTTATATGTATAACGATATTAATGAACCGGATCCTTTAAGTCCTTCGCATTTTTTGATAGGTAATCAATTAACCGTTTTACCATCCTTCAGTTCTAAATTAGAGTCTTCAAAAGCAGAATTAACAAAAAGATGGAAACATAGGCTTATGATGATAGAACATTTTTGGAAACGCTGGCAAAAGGAATATTTGCTAGAATTAAGATCTGCCATGATGTATAAAATGCCCAAAAATATTGTAAATTTTAAAATTGGTGATGCTGTGCTTGTACGCGAAGATAATGTTAAAAGATTAATGTGGAAGTTAGGTCGAATAAAAGATATTTTTCCTGGCAGAGATGGTAGAATAAGGTCATGCCAAATCCAATTAAAAAACAGTGTTGTAAATAGACCCATTGAGAGACTTTACTTATTAGAAAGTGATTGATTGCTCTGTTTATTCTTTGTTTGAAATATTCATTAAATCTTGTTGTTTTTTTGTAAGTGTATAACATTTGTATGGTTATTTGTAATAGAATGCATCGTTAAACCAATACATTGGAGTGGGCTGGATGTAGAAAATTTATGTTTTGAACCAATAGATGGCGTTGCCTACTCTTTTGTTTTTGGCTATTCTAATGTTTACTTTTTGTTTTGTTGTTATTAAAGAATATGAATCCTAACCCCTCTGTCGCTTTTTTATAAAAACAAAGATAAACAGAAAGACAATTAGACAAGCATTCTAAAAGTTTATCTGAATTAGAGATCGGGCGGGAAGCAAACTGGAAAAATAAGTCGTTAATAGATCATTATAAAGAAGACAGAATGTTTCTGTCGAAGAACGCAAATAGTTAAAGGTCTGAAATAGATACTTGGAAGTTAACAAAGTTTATTTGGAATGCAGTTTCACCACAAAGCAATTAAAAGTAAACAGAGATCATCAGGAATAACTAGATGTGATAAAAAGTACGGTTAGAATGCCATAAAAAGTATCTTCATCTGGATTAAATACAATAATAATAAATAGTTAAAGGTCTGGAATAGATATTTGGAAGTTAACAAGTTTATTTGGAATTAAAGATCAATTTGGAATGCAGTTTCACCACAAAGCAATTAAAAGTAAACAGAGATCATCAGGAATAACCAGATGTGATAAAAAGTACGGTTAGAATGACAAAAAAAGTATCTTGATCTGGATTAAATACAATGATAATAAATAGTTAAATGTCTGGAATATATATTTGGAAGTTAACAAGTTTATTTGGAATTAAAGATCAATTTTGAATGCAGTTTCACCACAAAGCAATTAAAAGTAAGCAGAGATCATCAGGAATAACCAGATGTGATAAAAAGTACGGTTAGAATGCCAAAAACAGTATCTTGATCTGGATTAAATACAATAATAATAAATAGTTAAAGGTCTGAAATAGATATTTGGAAGTTAACAAGTTTATTTGGAATTAAAGATCAATTTGGAATGCAGTTTCACCACAAAGCAATTAAAAGTAAACAGAGATCATCAGGAATAACTAAATGTGATAAAAAGTACGGTTAGAATGCCAAAAAAAGTATCTTGATCTGGATAAAATACAATAATTTTTCAGTTACTCACATTAATGTAAATAAATCAGCTCGTTTATACGTATGTGTGTTTGTATTTACCTTATACAAATCTGCAATTTTGAGCCATTACTCACTAAATTTAGTCTACATACGCTCGAAGACATGGCGAATCTAACTGTCTACTTTAAAACTCTCTCCCAACACTTGTTACAAAGACTTTTGCGTAGAATTTAATAAATATTTCGTATATGAGTTATTCGCTAGTTTGCACTTTCAACCAATCAAAAATTAGTTTTATCGCACTTTCCTATGAATCTCAGATGTCCTTATGTTAGGGTTATCAGCACCGTAAAATCAACGTTAATAATTTCGCAACGTATAGGAATGACGTCACTATATTCGTGTTTTAAAAGGTATATGAAACCATGTTTTTCTTTTATTGATATTTGCAAGGTTGCCATGAGCAACTAAAATTACAAAAAGTGCTAACTATTAAAATTCAAAATTTCATTAAAAAAATTCAACTTAGCAACTATTTAAATGATAATTTTTTTCCGTTTACTATTAAAAGAGAATGAAAAAAAGTTTTGTATATGAATAATATGAAATGTAAGTCATAAAGATAGATACTATTTAATAATTAAAGAGATGATAAATAAATAAAAGTGAATTGAGTTTCTACCACTCTTTACATAAATAGTTTAACTCTGCAAACTTAATTAATGAAAACTCAACAAGAAGTAATGAAATAGAATTGAAGTTATTGAATGGAAAATTCTGAATATCATTTTTTTATGATACTATGTGTATAGTTAATATTTATTTTGTTGCGTTGAACTTTTAACTCTGTAAAATCTAATAGTATGAAAACGGGACGGAAAAATACAACAAATAATAAAAATATAAAGATGTGCATTGGATGCCATGAATATGTATGGTATGATGATATTGGGGTACTTCGGTGAGCAGTAAAAAACTTATTATGACAGTACCTACATTGAACCACTATATTGGAATAATAAGTTCTTATTACCACAGTGCTTAGAATGGCAATACCAGTAGTATTTAATACCAAATTTAATTAAGCATCATCGGCGTCAATAACAGTCTAAGGATCTTTTTCGGCCTTTGAAATAAGTACCGATATTTGTTTTTACACCAAAAATGATAATAAAAGAATTAGTGCTGTAAATAATTATTTTTGAGAATCACAATTTAGTAATTTTTGTAATAGGTACAATAAAAATAAAATTTATATTAAAAAGCTAAATTCACGGGGGAAAAAATTGCTTTTTCGTATATGACAGAACCATAAAGAATTGTTATAGTGTTATTGACACCACTGATTTTTTTTATTTTAACTTTAATAATGAGTACACTTACACGCAAATTAATAAAAATAAGTTTTATACCAAAAAGATAAATTAATCTAGAAAAAGTACATCTTGGAAAATCTTAAAAATTCGCTTTATTATTGACACGAATAATACTAAATTTAAGTACCAGGTATTACTGGTATTATGTTAATTAGTGTTTTAATAGGTACTAAATATACCAGTATTGATACCCACTATAGGTAATGTGCAAACAGGCCTTTATGTCGCACCGAAAGTGATAACTACTGGGGAAAATTGTTGATTATCTTTAGCTATTAAAAGTTAACCTCGAGCAATAGCATGATGCCAGATGATTCTGAATGCAGTTAATATTTATTTTGACGGAATGAATTTATGAAGACATGTTTCAATTAATCATAGAACCACAAAGTAGTAGAAATAAGAAATGGTTTTATTTTAGTTAACTGTGTCCGTATATGTCTTATCGGTTTTGTGCATGATTTCGTAGCGATGATTAATACCGAAATTTACTTTTCTTCACACTGCACAAAAACCGAGTATTTATCTAGTTAAATTAAATGTTGATCAAAACAGATTTAAAACTCAAAAGTTGGGTAAAAGTTAAAACTCAAAAGTTGGGACTCAAAGAATCCTCTTGTCTTTTCCTAATCAATCTTTAACTCTATTTGTCACAAATACATGGTACCCTCTTTTAACCCAAATCCACAGAATATATATACTTTACGCACAAATAAATGTCAGTGACAATTTCACCTCAGTCTAATTAGTCAATTTCGCTCGCATCAGAGAACTTTTCAAACGACTGGACAGCAGAAAGGACGAGGGTGGAGTGGATTTTAAGCATTCTAAATTCCCTGTGTATTGTTCCCCATCAACATACATAGCGTTAATTTTCACTCCTCTATAGCATCATTTCGATGGGGTGAAAAGTTTGAAGTAGAATCCATGCCCGAATGAATATTTTACGAACAATATTTTCTGGATGAGAATCAGGAAGTTAGAAAATCGTGTACCGGAGCTGAGATGAATAAATAGGGTGGTTAAATTAGTTTGTTACCAATTCACAGAACTGTTTTAAATCCTTAAAAAAAAATTTCAAAAGTGTTAAAAAAAATTACGTTAGTTTGAAAGATTTTAGCACCATTGCTGTCTTTGTAAAACACCTTTTGCATCGTTGAAGTAAATAAGTCACAAATTTCGTTATGATAATCGCATTGTATTTTGTACATAGAATAAATTAAATATTTGGTTAAGAACACATTTGACCGAGAGATCACACTGAATAATGACGAAAGGGGTTTAAAATGGTCAACAAACTTATTTTATTTTATAACTGGCATTGATCAGCCGATCCAATTCTGAGTTTAGGACTATCAATGTTAAACTCCTCAGCCTTGTAATTTTGAACCCAACTCAGATAACAATGGGATCTCTTGGATAAAGCATTGGGACAAATTGTGTAGGACTTTTTGATGGGACTAACCCAAATTTGCGTTACCATGGAAAGGAAAACGACAAAAATCTCCCACAGTTAGCCTGATGGCAAGAGAATTCCACTGAAGATATTTTTCGTCAGCACTAAGGTCAGTACAACCAAGGAGAGCAGAATTCATATCAATCAGCCACCAATGGGATTCGAACCTAGATCACCTCATTGGGCGGCGAACGCTATATCCCCTGTGCCATCGCGTCATCAAACGAATCGAAATTATTAAGCAATTTATTGCTATTCGCAATCTGCTTTTCAAAAAATAGTGCTTTAAATACACTCATTTCATTGTTGGTTTTTCGATTAGCGTTGATTACACTATCTCCAAAAAGAGGTTGCGACCATACATTAAGTTTTCATTGTCCAAAATGGAAATTTTGTGTCAAGTGGTGGTAAGCTCAACAATTAATTGTAAATTTTCTCGTAGAATGTAATGTCGCTAACTGGAATGGAAAGTATGAGAAAGCTGATGCCAATTTCCAATTTATACGATAATAAAATCTTTAATTACAAACAAACATTTTACGTAAGAGAACTATATGCATCTATTAGATATAGATAAGTAAATTGCTGTAAAAAGAAAGATTTATTTCTGAAATGAAATAAAATTGTCTCGACACAATTTTCATACGTTAAAACTAAGTATTTTTATGGTTTATAAATTTAATTCTGTTGGCATGAATAAATTTATATTTCCCTTTTTTCTATGTAGAAACTGCTTCAAATTGGATACAAAATTCCATGAATCATGTAGACCTGAAATGAGTTATGCATCAAGTAGTGGACGTAATAAAAGACAAAAGGTTCAAAATTTAATATTGGAAACTAATAAAAGAAGTCTGTAATATTAAGGCGATTCAAAAATTGAGAAGTTATAATTGAAAAAAAAAGCACTCACAATTTTTTTTCTTCAAAAATAGATTTTGCTAGGAAAACTGTTGAAGGACCACTTGACGAACGCCTGTTGAAGCATCAAATAAATTATAAAAACAAATTTACTTAAAAATGCATATCTAAACATTACAAATAATGCCTTTAAACAAGTTTTTAGTTTTTATACGAAATCGTACTGCGAAAAGCTAAATCGTATAGTAGGTCACCGAAACGTTCTATCAGCCTAACCGAAATGAAAGATGAAATTAAGTTGCAAACCCAGCTAAATCTGATAACAAAATATATTTCAAAGGCTCAATCTAATGGTTTTGTTATTGCTACTTCAGAAATATTGCAATGCTTAATATTAAATGCGAAAATGGGTTTTGATATAAACAGAGGTCATTTTCGTTAAAAGCTAGTTTTTACAGATTCGTTGAGCTCATATGCCTGTTCTTTAATAAATTGCTTCGTATGTTTACAAATGTATGCTATTTGTAACGGATATTCTTAAAGCGAAATGAAATTGTGATCTCTTAGATCCTCTTCTAGGATTCCTGAAAATCCCAAATCCTCTTCTGCAGAAATATGAAACTTCATCTGCAAAACTGTTGATGTCATTCGACAACCAATTTAAGGAATTGGAACCTACAGTTTCAAATTAGTCTGTCTCTCAAAGTTTTGTAATAAAACATGTTTAAGGGATTACTATAATTGTTGGTAAAACTTGTAACGCACCATAGTTAATCAACGGTAAAAGAAGTTAGCAACATTGGTCACGAAAATTGAAAATGTAATTTCTACCTGTTCTATTTTATTTTAGTGGTTTTACACTGCTTCCGAAAAAACTGTTTTGCACATATAAAGTGTGGCTGAAAATAAGACAAAAAGTAGAAATCAGTGGAGAAAATCTAACTATATGTTTTCATGGAAAGACGGGTTTACCGGTAAGTATAACCACCAGTACACCGCACAATGAAAACCTTTCTTGGCTCACCATTTTTTTTTTTAATAATAATATTTTGAGAAAACTATATTTATTTTCGATGAAGTTTCAACGATTTAAAAAGTTTATATGTAATATACAAGGAATGTACTTTTGGTACACGATGCCAGTTTCTGTTCGCAAAATATTTTTCATGAACATTACATTTTAGCATCAGCTTTATTGCCTGTAGATATGGTGAGAGAAGTCAAAGAAACTATAAATTATCGAAGAAGTTTACTAAAAAAATTTTCTTGGGGATTTACGAATGAAGACAATTTTACATATGCTTTCAATTCTGTATTATCCTATATTATGGTTTCTGCTGCCGACCGGCTTGTGTAGGGGGCGATGCAAGGACAGTTCTGATGCAAGTAACTGTCCTTGCATCAGAAAGGGCGTGGCTCGAATCCCGGGCAAGGCATGGATGTTTCTTTCTCTCTCCTTTGTGTGTGAATGTGACCCGCCCTATAAACGGGTTGTGGTTGTGTGAATGGCGTGGCATAAGTCGAATTCCTGACCATAGATGGCGCCACTGCCTAAACAGGCATACGACAAAAAAAAGTTCGTTTCTGCGTAATTTATCCATAAGATGATGAATTACCAACAGATCTAATTGATAGTTTTGTAGAGAGTTAACACGTAATTTAAAAAAATTAAGTGTGAAACTTATAATAATACAATTAAACTAATGCATTCCACTGAAAGTATTAATTTAAAATTATTATTTTAACTCTGTAGTATTACTTATGTAGCTTTATTTTACTTATTTACAACGATTTATTGATATTTTAATTAAAGAAATATTTATCCAATCAAATCGATCAGCGAGCAAATAAAAAAAATTACAAAGATCTAAAAAAAAGTAATACCAGCATTTAGTTTTAAAGAATTACCTTAATTTATTATTAATAATCTAGTTTAAAAAATATAGAATAATTTAAAATAAATATAAATGTTTTTATTTACTATGGAAATCAATAAACACACTTAACAAGTGTTTCTTGTTGCAAGCACATTAGTGCAACTTCAAAAAATTAAATAATTATTTTTTATAAACTTATAGTAATAATAAAATTTTTTTTATAAATTTATGAAAAACTTATATTAAATCTATAACTTTTTTAGAAATTTTTAATTTCATGAAAATTATGATTCTCGGTCAACTAAGTTATGAATGTCTGGGTATAGTTACAATTGTTAATGAATGTAGAATAACATTCTATTATTCGGTTTCACTTTCACTTTATCGGATTTTAAAAACACTAATATGAATCAAATTGTCAAAAATAAATATGCAATTTTAAGAAGATACTATACTATTAAAAAAATTTATACTATTAAAAAGACATTGTACACAAAATCTACTTTTAATAGTAATAAAGAAAAAAAATATTAATTAAGAAATTTCCACGATATAGCACTTTCTCAGCAGAACAAAATATGTGATTGCAATCATACAGTGATGTGACCTCACTAAATAAATTACATAAATTTTTTAACTCAATAGGTCGCTCCACCCCTGCTCGCTTCGCCCACGATTGCTAAATTTAATTTATACTTCTTAACTATAAACAAATTGATGCATCTAAATTTTTAAAAAATCCCAGAAATTAAAGCAGATTTGGTTTCGCAGAATTAGCTCTTTATCCTATTGAAATTAAATTTAAACATAATCAACTAGCTCCGACCTGTCTAAATTTATTTTTTGTTAACTTCAAAACTCGTTAAATGTTTTTCACTTAAGAGATTAGTTATCATTAGCGTGCGAAGTTAATTCCTAATAAACATTTACAGTTATACTAGGAGGCTCCGCCCCCTGCTCGCTAACGCTCGCCAACCCCCGAGAATTGCTACGCAATCCTATGTGGTTCACGCCGTCAACCATGGCTCGCTGCGCTCGCTCGCCAATGAAAACAATGTTCTAGCACAAAGACATAATATATTATCATCAAAGACATAGTATTTTATCATCAAAGACACAGTATTGTACTTATGTAGAAGAATTCTACCAATGTTCTTATTGGCTTTTAAAAAAGTATATTAGCTATTTAGATTGTACATGGTGAAAAAATCAAAACATTAGCTAAATAAGAAACATATTAGCAAAATAAATTATCAAATATTGCTTCACTAATATTCTGCATTTTAAAGCGTGAAAATTCAATGCATAAATAAACGCGAAATATAAAAAAATTCAATGCATTCACTACAAACACTTAAACGTTTTTTAGACGTTTAGGTAGCTCCCAGTAGAAAAATATCAATTCAACAGCGGCCTTTTAAAGCATTCTCACTTCAATTAATTAATTCCTAATTGAGTTTAAATTAAATATTGTCATGTTTTCAGTGCATGAATCTGAATTGAACAACCTTGTTAAGTGACGCCAGAGGGCGTATGTGCCAGGGAGAAATTTGTAGTGTTAATTGTAGTAGTAGATGCATGTAACTGCAGCGATGAACCATCGCCACATCTCTCAATAAAAATTGTTTTGTTTGTAACCAGTCGCCTAGAATTACTTATAACTTCTTCATACAGTCCAAGCTATCGACGACCTTACAGTTTGGTCGTAACAGCCGGAGTGCTAATCTAGCAGAATTAATCGTGAATTAATTCAACATGGCGACTGCTACAAAAGCTACTACGTCGCTCGAGTCTAGCGTCGTTCTAACAAGGAAGCGAGCAAGCATCAAAGGTCAAATAACTAGGCTTTCGAACGTGCTTACCTATGAAACACCAAATCAAAAATCCCTTGAGATCAAACTCAATTCATTGAGGGGTCTAAAAACGAAGATCGATGATCTTCGAAACGATTGCTACAGTATCTTATCCGATACAGATTTAGCAGACTTTGAAATTTCCCTAACGGAAATGGAGGACAACGTAGAAGCAATTGAGGTAAGCTTCTTAGACTTAATTATTCCTCAAACTTCAAATTTGAGTTCAAATTCTGTTTTGAATGAACCGAATACTAATGCAAACATTAAACTACCTCAAATTACTTTACCCCAATTTTCGGGTAAATACACTGACTGGCTTACCTTCAAAGCTCAGTTTACTACCTTAATTGATGAAAACAATCAATTAAGTGACTCTCAAAAACTGTATTATTTACAATCATCATTAACTGGTACTGCAAAACAATTACAGAATGTAGATGACTCTTATTCTTCCTTGTTTAACGCATTAAAAAACAGATATGAAAACAAACGACTGATAGTAAACAGTCATATAACTGAGTTATTAAATTTAAGTAAAATTAAATTTGAATCTTGTAAGGATTTAAGAAACTTAATTGATAATTTACTTAATCAATTAAGAGCATTAAAGCAACTTGGATTAGAACAAAATAAATTATCTGAGACACTAATAATGAACATTGTTTTGCAACGCCTTGACGATGAATCAAGAAAGGCTTTCGAAATGTCTTTAAATTGTAACGAATTACCCACTTGGGAATTTTTTACTGAGTTTGTGTTAAAACGTATTCAAGCTCTTGAAAATGTTCAAAAATGTATTTCCGTTTCAAAACCGAAACAAGAAGTAACCCCCAAACATAAAAGTTTCGTTTTGCAAAATGATAAACATTTGTTCTATGTGTCATCAAAACCATTTAATATATAGGTGTAAAAAATTCATTGACTTATCTGCTCAAGAGCGATTGAATAGTGTAAGAAAATTGCATTTGTGTTTCAATTGTTTGGGTAAACACATGTTATCTCAATGTAAAAAATTAGAGTTTAAATGTAAACATTGCTCTAGAAATCATCATTCGACACTTCATGGGGCTAATTTCTTAAAACCCGAAGTTGAAAACAAAAATAATCAAATATTAGAATCCAATTGCTCTAATTTAACTGAGATTATTCCAAATCAAGCAAATATTGAGATGAGTAATATGAGTGGAGGGGAAACGAAAACTGTCACTTCCTCCTTCGCCCTTTCTCACAGCTGGCAGAAGGCGCCGCCAAACAGTTGTAATGTCTATGATACTTACTCAAATGTTTTGCTTTCAACTGCTTTAATTTATGTGCGAGGAATAAATGAATGTTTTTATCCCTTTTTATGTATTCTCGATAGCGGTTCTGAAATAAGCGCTATTACTGCTGATGCAGCAAAGTTATTGTGTTTAAAGGAGAATACATTAAACTCATTAATAACTGGAATTAATGGGGCTAGTTTGAATGTAAATAAATCGATCTCTGCTCTTGTTTCTAATAAAAATAGAGACTTTACGAAAGAGATAAAAATGCTGATAGTGCCTAAAATTACTGAATTAACCCCTGCTAAACCGCTTGATGTTTCTAAAATTAATTTTCCTCAAAATTTGACTTATGCAAATCCTAACTTTTTTAAGCCTCAACGTGCGCAAATCTTGCTTGGCGGAGATATTTTTTACGAACTATTACGAACCGAGCAAATAAAATTGGAAAATAGTTCAGTCATTTTACAGAACTCTGTACTCGGCTGGATTGTAACGGGAAGATTGGGCACTAAGGATAATTGTAAGGAATACAAATGTCACTTATTATCACAAGATCACACTTTAACTGATTTGCAAAAATTTTGGGACCTTGAGTCTCTAGGAATAAAGGATGAACCCAAATGCTTAGAGGGGGATGAAGCACTATCCAAATTTAATGAAACAATTAGTTATAAAAATAAAAGATATGAAATCACTCTTCCTTGGAAAAGAGATTGGAGGGAATTGAACGATAATCTTACTGTCGCAACTAAGCGATTTAAAGGTCTTTTAAATCGTATGACTTCAAATGAAAAATTGTATATTCAATATAGTGAAATATTGCAAGATTACTTAGAAAAGGGAATTATTGAGAAGGTTCCATCCGCTTCAGATACTGTTGATAAACCTGTGTTCTATTTACCCCATCACCCAGTTTTCCGGAAGGACAGTGTTTATACCAAGTGTCGCATTGTTTTTGATGCTAGTTCTTGTGATGTTGGTGAACTTTCACTTAACGATTGTCTCTGGACGGGAACGAACCTTAATCCGAATGTATTTCATCTTTTAACCTTTTTCCGAATGAATAAATTTGCTATTTTAGCGGACATTGAACGTGCCTTTTTGCAAATAGCATTGAACGAAAATGATAAGGACGCATTAAGGTTCCTTTTCACTCTAGACGATCCCACTAAATCTGAAAATACTCAATTGCAGGTATTCAGATTCAACAGGCTTCCATTTGGAGTCAATGCAAGCCCTTTTTTGCTTTCAGCGACTATTAAGCACCATAATGATAAGTTCAAGAAAATATATCCAACAACTTCAAATATTCTTGATACTTGCTTTTATGTCGACGACATTGTAGCTGGTGCAGATAACTTGTCTGAAGCCTTCAAAATTTCTAGGGAAGCTGACATTATCATGAAGGATGCTAGCATGCACCTTCGTAAATGGGTCTCAAATGACGAGTCACTAAAACAAATGTGGGAGGAACAAGGATTCAGTACTCTTCCTTCATCCTCATCAGAAAGCCCAAACGAGTTGCACAAAGTTCTTGGGATGTCCTGGGACACAAAACTTGACATTTTAACTATGGAAGTTAAGGGACTACTGGAATTTCTTGACTTGAGAAAAAATACAAAACGATTTGTATTGCAAGCAGCAGGTAGAATATTCGATCCCGTAGGACTAGTAACACCTTACACCATCAGATTAAAGATTCTTCTCCAAGAATTATGGTTACGTAAGATCTCATGGGACGACGAGCTTCCTTCAGATATTCAAGAAACTTGGAAGCAGTGGTGTATCGAAATTCCTGAATTGGCTAACTTGCAAATACCCAGAAATGTATTTCAAATTTCTGATCACTCAGACTTTGTGTTAGAATTGCATGCATTTGCAGACGCTAGTCCAAAGGCTTACGGTGCCGCCATATACTTAAGAATTAAAACAGCAAATCAAGTAACTGTAAACTTAGTGGCTTCCAAGAGCCTTGTTGCACCCCTTAAGAGAATTTCTCTTCCTAGGTTAGAATTGATAGCCGCATTGCTTGCTTCACGACTTGCACGTGAAGTAAAGAAGGTATTAGATCGGAAAGGAATATCTTCTATTTATTATTGGACAGACTCTCGAATTACATTGTATTGGATAAAAGGTTCCGTATTTAAGTGGAAACCCTTTGTAGCAAACAGGGTTAAAGAAATTCAATCTCTCACTGACCGAGAATCTTGGACTCATTGTGCTGGATGCGAAAATCCAGCAGACTTAGTAACTAGAGGAATAAGTTGCAAATCTCTCATCGAAAATGTCACCTGGTGGACCGGACCAGACTTCTTAAAGGAATTAGTAATTCCTAAGTGTGATGAGACTCTGAACATTCCAGAAACTGACCTACCTTGTGAAGAACTGAAAAAGTGCTCTGCTCCTGATCCTAATGACATTCAATCTGTTTCTTTAATTACCACCAAAGATAGATCCTTTTTTGAACAAATTCTTAACCTTTCTAACAGTTTTGTTAAACTAATTCGAATTTTATCCTTTATTTTTAGATTTATTCATAATTGTCGTAATCCAATATCTAGAAATAAGGGGTTCTTAACTATTGGAGAGAACAAAGATGCAGAAAATTGGCTTCTGCTTTCATTGCAGTCAGGTGAGTTCCAAGAGGAATTTAAAAGGCTCAAACAAGGTGAACCAGTTTCATCTAGGAGTAAGTTATCTTGTTTAAATGTATTTTTGGATGAAAATTCTCTAATTCGTGTTGGTGGCAGACTTAGAAACTCTGATTTATCGAATAATAGTAAATTTCCCATTGTACTGCCTAGCAAGCATAAATTAACTGATGTAATTTTGAATCATTATCATTTGAAGTATTTTCATTTAGGTGCACAAGCACTCTTATTTCAAGTGCGACAGAAATTCTGGCCGCTTAACGGCAGAAATAATTGTCGTAAAATTGTTCATTCTTGTGTGATTTGCTTTAAAAATAAGCCTGTAAGTGTTCAACAAATAATGGCCGATCTACCAAGGGAACGTGTCACTCCTAATTTTGTCTTTAATGTGACAGGAGTTGACTTTTGTGGACCCTTTCTAGTAAAATTTAAAAATCAGCGTAAAGGAGTGTTAAATAAGATTTACATAGCTGTTTTTATTTGCTTATGCACAAAGGCTATACATCTTGATTTTGTTTCAGACTTAACCACAAAAGGATTTATAGCTTGTTTGAAACGTTTCTTTGGTAGACGAGGCAAATGTTCGAAAATCATGTCAGACAATGGAAAGACATTTGTTGGAGCAAATGTTGAGATTAAAAAACTTTTGAAGCTTGTCACTTCCCGCAATGAAAACTTGTCTAACTTTCTCTCAAACGAGAATATTGTATGGGAATTTATACCCCCAAAATCACCTAATTTTGGGGGCCTTTGGGAAACTGGGGTGAAGGCTTTCAAATTTCATTTCAAACGAGTAATAGGTAGCCAAAAATTGACGCTTGAAGAATTTGTAACTATTTTAGCTGAAATAGAAGGAGTATTGAACTCCCGGCCCCTCATTCCATTGTCGGCAAACTTTGATGATTTTCGGACATTAAGTCCAGGTCACTTCATAATTGGGAGACCAATAAATGGCCTTCAAGAACCTCTACTTAATGATATCAAGGAAACTCATTTGTCCAAATGGCAAAGGGTAACTAAATTTAGTCAACAAATTTGGCAATTGTGGAAGAAAGATTACTTAAATAATTTACAGGGTCGAACCAAATGGAAATTTAGTAAGGACGATGTAAAACAGGGTACTCTTGTTTTAATGAAAAATGAGCAACTTCCTGCCACACAGTGGTCAGTTGGAAGAATAGTGGAAATATTTCAAAGTAGGGATGGAAAAATAAGAATTGTAAATGTACGTATGCCTAATGGTAAAATTTTCAAGAGAAATGTCAGAGACATTTGTATATTACCACTTGAATGAAAGAAAAAAAAATTTGTTTTTCTTATGCATATGTTTTTGAAAAGAAACTATTTGAGTGAATTAATTTTGTTTATAAATATATATGTATATTAATCAGCACATGTTATCCTACTGTATTTGTTCTCAAATTGTGTCAATCAAAATTTAGTTGTTCATTATTTTTTATGATTCTAATAGTATTCATATGTTCTATGTATTCTGTTTGTTAGTTATATTGTTTATTGAAATTATGTAATTGAATTTCAATCGGGGGGGAATGTTAAGTGACGCCAGAGGGCGTATGTGCCAGGGAGAAATTTGTAGTGTTAATTGTAGTAGTAGATGCATGTAACTGCAGCGATGAACCATCGCCACATCTCTCAATAAAAATTGTTTTGTTTGTAACCAGTCGCCTAGAATTACTTATAACTTCTTCATACAGTCCAAGCTATCGACGACCTTACAAACCTGATAATGCTCACTCTGGTTATTGTTATCTGGTTGCTCACTACGTGCTCTTGCGCGCCGAATCCAATCAATTAAAAATAAAAACTGTTGCTAGTGCGAGAAAAGAGATATCATCGGTTTTATTGATACATACATACGTACGTACGTATTAGCGTTTTATATAATAAGATAGATATTTATTATTTTATTTGCGTGTGTTGACTGGATATAAAAAAAAAGCCTTTAAAACGTAAACACATTTTATACACTATTTAATAATTGTGAAAATGTTAATACATTTGGATACCAAATTACAAGCAGTGCCAGTAATGAAATTTAAATAAAGAAATACCACTTTTAGTTAATAACCTTTTATTTCGAATAATAATCAAAACTAAAAACTTAGCAGCCGTGAATACTAAACTTTACAGGTAAAGATATTCTTAAATTCGGAATAAATTTTTTTCAAAATTAAATACACAATTTCTATTAAAAACAGCACACAAAATGTGTTTACAATGGTAAGAAAGAAAGTAATATTAAGTTCAAATATTTTAGTTTGTGAGACTATAGTGACAACTACAACGATGAAACACCTGTCATTGCTCACATAGTTCAGGAAATGGATGATTTATCGTTCTGTCACCACTGTTGACGACAATTCTAGTTTCTAAGATACTTGTTCAAGAGACACTAGATCAAGTATGGTTGTTATTCATGAGTTTTAGAGCAGAAATAATTTGAAGGAGAAAGAGTTGGCTGTTTGCGCAATTTTCTGGAAGAAATGCTTTGCGGAATTGATCATTGTTAGTTTTGAAAAGAGCATGTTTGCATAAAAATACATTTCTCATTTTTAACTTATGTTAACAGGTTTCATATTTCATATGCGTCAATTTTTAACAGTATAACATTAGCTATATTTTTTTCACAAGTACGAAAATATTTATAATTATCTTTCCTTTAAAAATCCATATTTCATATTTCCATTCCATATTTCCATATCCAAATTTCAAACGCATCAATTGTTTAACAATATAACATTAGCTATTTTTTCACAAGTACGAAAATATTTTTAATAATCTTTCCTTTAAAAATCCATATTTCATATTTCCATCCCATATTTAATACGCGTCAATTGTTCCACAGTATAACATTAGCTATATTTTTTTCACAAGTACGAAAATATTTTTAATAATCTTTCCTTTAAAAATCCATATTTCATATTTCCATCCCATATTTCCATATCCATATTTCATACGCGTCAATTGTTTAACAGTATAACATTAGCTATTTTTTCACAAGTACGAAGATATTTTTAATAATCTTTCTTTTTAAAATCCACATTTCAATAATGTGTGATCTCCCTTTCTTCTTTTATTCACATCAGACATTTTCCCCACATCTAAATGTACCACTCTGCAACATTGCACAAATGAATAAATTACATTTAAAGAATACCATTTCTGTTAGAACGTGTTTTTAACGACAAGAATTAAGATAGCGGCTATCTTTCGCTAACATTGAGGATACCAAGAATATTATACTTTTTGCTACCAGACATAATAGAATCTCTCTTAGTGTTATTTTTACATTGTAAGTTGCAACTGGAACTCTATTTGGATTTTGTTCAAGTCAGATCCAACCCCTGGTGTAATACCGTCTAAAATACCAAGATGACTGAAACAAAAATAAAGAAAGAAAATCAAAATCTTCAATTAAATGAAAGTAATTTGACAATTAGCACCAAGTAGAAGTAGTTGATCTCTGTAATTTTTTATACTTTATGATTTTTTTATGCTTAATAACTAAACCTCGTTCGCTTAAAAATAGTAAAAAAGTTTGAAAATTTCCTCATACGTCCGATCCCGAAAGATTTTTTTTAGTTAACGAGTCTAACCCCACAGCAGGCACTGTCTCCTGCACATTTTTTTTAACTTTTAATTTTTATTGTTGTAGCTCATTTACGTCGCACTAAAACTGCACAATGGGCAATTGGCGACGGTCTGGGAAACATCCCTGAGGATAATCCGAAGACATGCCATCACAATTTCGAACCTCTGCAGAGGATATGGCATCCCCGCTTCGGCAGCTCGACGACCTACACGCAAAGTCGAGCACTTTACGCTAGAACAGTTTAACGAGGTCCAATACCACACACCCTCGGTCCCTACATAGGCTGATCCAAGTGGGCCCCCACGCGCGCGTTGACCGCAGCCAGTGTCGCTCGACTTCGGTGATCTGCTGGAAAACGTGTCTTAACGATCAGTCCACTGCGGGACACTTTTCATTTTGAAACTTTGGCAACAGAATAATGCAATTTAAAGATGATTTCTTGTTGAGTATAACTTTTGTTTTATAACCCCCTTCTTTTTATTTAATATGAATTCAAATAGCCTAGATGTCCCATCTGTGGTTATTTTGCTCCACTCTTTACATGTTACTTTATGTCCCTTCATTCGAGTAACTTCTATAAATGCTCGATTAGATTTGAGTCTAGAGATTGATGAATGAGGTTGGCTTGCTACACTGTAAAGCATACATAGATTTACAATGCACGCCTTGGCTTAGGGGCTATTGTATTCTTTTGAAAATAATAATTTCCACTCACCTCAAACTTATCTGTATTGCCCTAAGATCTTTTTGCAGTATTTTGAGGTTAGTTTTTCATAATACAACTAATATTTTTTTCACTGTTCGCCAAATGCCTAAACTATTTAAGCGAAACAAAAACTCGTTTATCCAAAGATAACCCAATGTAAAAAATAAAAAATAGTGCGTGGAGTCCCTCCACGCGGAAGAAGTTAAACTTCTCAATCTGCGACGCTAATTGTAGAAGAATCAGCAGTCGTAGAAGGATCACTAATTCTATTCAACGACTCTTTTTCCTGCTCCGCTCGCTTCCGTGCTCTGTAATCACGGTAATATTGTGCATTTTTCCCTCGTGGACCTCTTGAACCAGTGGAAATGCATTTGTATTAATAATGTATGTGAATGCGTCATAATGTAATTTCAGAAGAGAAACAATCAATTGATATTCACAAGAGACGTACCTTGACATAACCTTAAATCCGTTGCATTGTCCGTGGGATTGTTTTCACTCATATTTTACAATTGTTATCCACTAAATTTGAAAATAAAAAATACTACCCTATTAAATTATATGTGTATCAAAACAAACTAAAAAATATTTATAGAAAACAATACTTTTATGACTTTTATGCTAGTGAGAACCAAAACAATATGGAAATGAATGGGGGAAAACTGGATCCTACCACTTGATCTCCCGGCCAATGAAAATGTAGCGTTAAACGTTTAACGCAACCTTGTTGGAAGTCGCATAAGAAATATAACTTCAATAATTTATTATTTAATTTAAAAAAAGTTTTTAAATGTAAAGTGTACAAGCTTTGACATAATTTGCATTGTAGCAGAATTTTAAAGCCTTTTGAAAATTAAGTAAATAATCATAGGCCAAACCTGGACGTTCAATTTTCATTCAACAATTAATTTACATTTTACCAGGTTTTCGTTACTGCTTATTAATTTTTAAAACTTTTAAAGATTTTTTCCATTAACTTATTGTTTCATTTTTTAAGTCAAACATTAAGTACTTTTTAATTTGCAATTTTGTAAACATTATTTTGTAATTTGAAACTGCTGAACAATAATTTAACAGTTTCTTAGTGAAAATGTATTAATCCTATATGCTCTAAGCAAGAAATTTATTTTAAAGGGCATCGAGGCTAAATATTCTAAAATCAACAGATTTAGGAAGAATCGAAGGGTGAATAAAAATTGGAGTTAAGTACTTCGGCTTTTAAAGTTTGATGTTTATCTTGCGGGAGTATTTTCTCTTTGGGAATTTAATCAGCCATCGAACGTTTTAAGATACATTTAATGTCCAGCTTTTTTATTAAGTTGTCTGATAATCTCAATAAAATTAAATCAATCATTCATTACGAAAGATATGATTGGTGTGCTAATATGGAATTCTATATTTGTTTTGGCATGTATTTAATTTTATATGATTTTTCTGGTAAATTAACTATTTCTAACTTACTGAATAGTTAATTCGGCTCACCATGTAGTTGGAAGACTCATTTATCAAATTTATAAACTATAATTTCTTCCAAAACATTTACAAGCTCGCACTTAAAAAAATTTAAGGTGCTTATGACGTTTATTTGATGTGTTAAGATTGCTTTGAGGTGTTAAGGTTGATTTGAGGTTTATCTGAAGTTGACTTTAAAAACAACTTTAAGAAATTTAATTTCCCAAGGTTGATCAAGGTAAAGGAATTTGTTTTATTCACACTTAAGATTTTTTTGTGGTAGATAGAAATCTACCTCAAAGCAACCAACTGAGAGAGGTTTTTTTGAGGTGCAATTGATACTTTTTCTATGCTTCAAGCAGATAAGTATATTTGAAAAGTGAAAAATTTCACTCGATTTGAAATAAAAGGATTGCTGAGCTATATTTTATGAGGTGTAAATGAGGTTTATTTTATGAGGTGTAAGTGAGGTTAAACTTGAGGTTTACTGATAAGGTTATATTGGTTCAAAATATAATACCTCATTTTCTTTCTCAGGTATATTTTTTACACCTGTTAACCTCAAAAGAATCTCAAAAACACCTTTTTTTACGGACGTTTCAGCTAAAGCACAAGCTCGTACAATAAAATTTTTAAGCTGTATCAATTATACGAGGCATATTTTTAATGTGTTATTAACATAACAGTAATGCTAACATTGTTTCGTCACCGCAGGTGGTCAGCCGACATGCGAAGTTGGTTTGCGGCTTTTAATAGCCCCCCCCCCCCACTGTTAACATTATTTGCAAATTGATTCAGTATAACAAAATTTCTACTCTAAAACTGACTTTTTATACAATTATGAATATAAGGAGGGAATACCCTACCCAGGAGGGCATACGAAGTACTGATGAGCTCGGTGCGAGTACGAGACTGCTGTCAGCACGAGACAGCGGTGCGACCACCTCCACTTTAGCCATCCGAGCAACAAACGGTTCCATTCATCAAGGGAGCAGCAGAAGCTCAATTCCGAGCCACAGGGTGCAACCAGTGGAAACCAAATATCCCCCTCAGGGACTCAGGACCAGTTGAGAACCAATGTTGGCTTCAAAATGGCTTATGTAATTTAAGAGATGAAGTTAAAATATCTTTGTCGTGTTGTGTCGCCGTTTCGAGAGAGCATTCTCTTTCTATGAGGTTTTAATACTCTGGTTCACTGGTTCCAAGTTTAAAGATAGAGTCCATGCTGATATTTTTCGTCAGGAATTTATCTCTCCTTGTTTTGAATCTTGGAGATTTGAGTATCACATGCTCAATTGTTTCTGAGAATCCGCAGTCCGGAGAGTTCTAGTCTTTGCCAAAGAATTTTTTTTGGTATTTGTTGAATGCACCGTGGGTTGTCATTATTTGATTAAGGGGAAAATAGGATGATAATCTCTTCAAGGTAGTGTACGGTTAATATCGTTTTATAGATAGTCCTTTATTAGTATTGGAACATCAGTCCTGACAATTCTTGATTGTTTTGTCTTTAAGAAGGAGCATAGGTTTAGTCCTAGTTTGTTCAATTCCAGTTGTGATGTGTTGCAATAGTGCGCCTGATTTTGCTAGGGTGTCAGCACTTTCGTTTCTTTCTGTGCCCACGTGGTTTCTTGTCCAGTGCATGTAGGGTTTGCTTTTGATTTTTGTCTTAATTCATCTTACTATTTAATTTTAAGGTTTTTGGCTCTCTAGCACCATTAACGAACTTTTCGAATCACTAAAAAGGTGGTAAATTCATCTGTTCTTTCGCTTCCTGATCCGAATAATTGCCTTTTTTATGGCTCTTCACTCAGCTACAAAGACTGAGCTATTTCTACTCAGAATTTCCATTACATAATGCATTTCGATATTATCTTTGTATGCAACAAATACACACACCAGTCCTCCACGAAGGCAAAATTTTTCCCAATGCTTGATCCTGGAATTCCTTTGTCTTCTGGATTAGGTTCAAAATTACAAGGCTACGGCGTTGAACATTGGCAGCCGTAAACTCAAAATTGGATTGGCCGTTTAGCGATGGCTATGAAAGAAAATATACAAAGTACACCCCACCTGTTCAACTTTCTTTCTATTTATACGGATACTGTCCGTGAAGATTTCCATTCTCTTCCCCAATAGTGGGTACAAGTCTCACTTGATACTTTTTTTGCCTGTAGAATCGATTACTTCTTGTTCCTTCCTTATAGGTCGCTGCTGCAAGTCCAATGCACTGTTTACCACTCTCAGCTGACACGTTTCTAATGCAGTGTAGTACTCAACCCAGAGGTCCAGCGGGAGCACTCCTACGAGCCCTTGCAAGCCTTCAGTGAAAGCTGTTTTGCATGTTTTTGTGATGCCAGTAAGAGGTAGTTTTTATATCAAATTTAGTGCATTTCTTTGTTTGACATTTCTTGTGAACCAAATCTCGACACCATATAGCGCTATTTTATCCGTGATGCTAAGGTAGACTTCTTTTAGAAGTTTTTAATTAATGTCCCTCATGTTACCGGCTATGAAATTTTATTTAAAAGTTTTAGTTGGCAGCTCAGTAATACGTTCTTTTAAGTGTTCTATCTGGTTTCGCCATGAAAGTACTGGGTCTAGATGAATGATTTCTTTCTGTGGTTTTATAAATGTAAATAAAATATTATGTAAATAGCATTATGTAAATAAAATAATAAATTTCCTTCTTCTGCTTTCGTACATCATTTCAAATCACTCCACCGTAATTAAGTCATATCGAATGCATGTACATTTTAGCATTACACCGCATAATTTATTAAAACAAACTGCTCCCTTATATATCTGAAAGAACTCATAAATATTATTCTTTAAATTTCAAAGCTTTGCTCCTTTCTAGGCATAAAATATTCCAAAATTTCACCCTAAAGTAAATTAATACTATGAAATAATACGCGTAACAAATTTTGACACGCATTAATGAGTCAACAGCTTTGCCGGTTGCTATTTTATTAAGCTAAACAACAATTTAAGAGGAAGGGCTGGGTTTAATGCATTGCAGCATACCTCTACAAAATGAACAGTGTTGGAGCTTTCCAAGTCTTGTTTCAAGCTCTTGTTCAGAAAAGTGATGACAGTATAGTTTACTTGATCGTAAAATTCGCACACGCTTGGATTTATTAAAATTAGAATAGCATCCGAAAACAGCTAGCAAACTTTTAGGGATTGAAACCCGAACTAGTCTAATGAAGTAACCATTCGTATGTTCGCAAAGTTCAGAAATATTTCTTAATTAAAATTTTTAAATTCGGTTTTACACAGAATTTAATTGAAAATAATTCATTTTTAACAATCTTAGAAGCGTTGTTTTGGGACTTTTAAATACTGATGCATGGTATCCGATTTTATTATCAACTCTGAGAAAATTATCTTTTAATAATTTATAGAATATTTACTTCTTCTTCTTAGGCACTACAGCTGGTTAACGACCAAGGCCGTTTCAGCCAGTTTACCCCATCTAGATCTAATCGATGCTATATTTCTCCATCTGTTAATTCCCAAGTCCTTTATCCACTTCTTTACTCTATCTAACCATCTTGTTCTAGGTTTTCCGCTTTTTCTTTTTCCCTCTGGTGTTTGAAAGGTAATTTTTAAACAGAATTTTTATCACTATGTCGAAATAAATGTCCTAGCTATATTATTTGAGAAACCTTGATCACTTTTACTACCTTAGGTTCTTTGTATTTTTATTTTAATTCCTGTAATTATTGTAACGAATATCATAATGTATGTCACATTTTCTCTTACTGCACCAAAAAATTTTCTTAATATTTTTCTCTCGAAAGTCTCTTCGTCTGGTTTGTAAATAGTCCAACATTCGCTGCCATATTAAACTATTGGTTTCACTAGTGTCTTGAACTACTGTATTTTTGTTCAACGACTTATGCATTTAGATTTGAACTGGTTTCTCAGTCCATGATAACATCTATTAGCCATGTGGATTCTGTTTTTGATTTCAATTTTTATGTCATTATTTTTATTTGCTATTGTGCCTAAATATTTCAATTCATCTACTTGTACAAACTCATATTCATTAATTTTCATTTTTTGCAGCTATGTGATTCTGTTTAATGCCATGAATTTAGTTTTTCCATCATTGTTTTCCTATGTTTTTTTGCTGTTGCCTCGAGTGCACAGAAAGCCCCTATTGTAGCTTCCCTAGTTCTTCTCACGATATCAATATCGTCTGCAAATGCTATCAGTTGTACGGATTTAACAAAAATTGCATTCTCTTGTGCTAAATTAAACGGATAACCTGACAGGGAGTCTCTCCGTCTCAGTCTCTTTTCAGTATAGAAAGCATCTGATACTTCTGTTCCCAACTTTACTCTGCATTTTACTCTATTAAGTGTCATTCTTATGAGGTTAACCAGATTTTTAGGGATTCCTATTGCCTGATACAATTTCTCTCCATTGATGCTATCGTAACCTATTCTAAATTCAATAAAGAGAAGAAAAGTATCTATGTTATATTCTCTGGTCGTGTATTTGATCTGCTGTTCATCTGCCTTTTTGAGATTCGCACTGGTATTTCCCTATTACTCTGCTAGTATAAGTAACAAGTTGTTCTGCCAGGATGCTTGTCAATATCTTGTATAATGTGTTCAAGAGTTCTCTATAGTTCTTAGAGTCCAGTCTATTCCAGAGTTCAATTCCTCTATAGTTCTTAGAGTCCAGTCTATTCCAGAGTTCAATTCCTCTATAGTTCTTAGAGTCCAGTATGTCTCCTTTTCTTATAATTAGACAGATGGAATTATCTTTCCATTCAATGGGCATTTCTACCACTGTCCATACACAAACTATAATGGCCTGTATTTCTTTGATGAGCTTATGTTCCTTTATTTTTAGGAGCTTGACAATGATGCCATACAAAACTGTTGTTATTTAGTTTATTTATTGCTCTTTGAACTTCATCCAAGGAAGATCGTTCTAGTTCCTTTTCTTGTGGGGTTCTGATTATATTGTACATTGTTCCCTCTAAAGTATCTTTTCCTTCAAGAGCCCTTTTGAAATGTTCTCTCCTTTTCTCCTTAGTATTTCAGTATTATCATTAGTTCTCTGTTTTCATCACGTGTGTGAGTTCTGGGGAAAAACTCTTTTCTAGCATTGTTCACTACCTTGTAGAACTTTCTTACTTATTTCTGCTTTTTATTTTGTTCTATTTATTTTTATATCTCCTCCCAGTACTTTCTTTTCTTTTGTTTAAGCATTCTTTTCTTACGACTTCTGATTTCATTATATGCTTCCTTTGTAGTTTTGGTGTAATGTTTTTGCATCATCAGCCTATACGGTCGAATTTTGCTTTCATTAGTTATTTTACATTCCACGCCAAACCAGTTCTTTGATTTCGTTTTTCGTTGGCCGTCATAGCTCACATCTTAAGTCATTGCAAGTCTCTTTTATTTTATTCATATCATCATTATTATTCATATTCATACATATTCATAATCTTAGGTGCTTTCAAGGCATATGTATCAAGTTTCACTTCCTTTTAGTCTTTCCTCAGATAGAAGCGATTCGAAATCTTGGTTCTTGTTCAGAAAAATGGTGAAAGTATAGTTTACTTAATCAAAAATTCATACACGTTTGGGTTTATTAAAATTAGAATAGCATCCGAAAACAGCTAGCAAACTTTTAGGGTTTTAAACCCGAACTAGTCTAATGGAGTAACCATACGTATGTTGGCACAATTCGGAAATACTTCTCATAACTAAAATTTTCAATTGCGGTTTTAAATAGAATATCATTGAAAAGAATTTACTTTTTAACAAATCTTAAAGGTGTTGTTTTGGGACATTTAAATACTGATGCATGATATGTGATTTTAATATCAACTCTCAATTCTCTTTTAATAATCCCATAGAATATTTGCTAAATATTTAAAATAGAACCATAATAATTTGATGAATTTAATTTGTTATAATCAATCAAATTGTCACTGGAAGAGGAAACTATTTCGTTGAAATCAATTAGCATGTCAATTAAGTGGGCCGGGATAGCCTGGTTGGCAGGACACTGGACTCACGTCAGTGAGAAAGGGAGTTCGAACCCAACCGGTCGAAAACTGCCTGTGTAGTAAATGGTGACTGGTTCACGTTAAATCTGTCTAATCACAAAATTCCCCATTTTCCCATAACAATTGATACCTCTGGGGGTACTGAATTGGAGTTTGATCGTTCACTGATTCAGGTCAAAATTACGATCTGTGATGCATGAATGGGTCCGCCCAATAAACGGGAGTATTAGAAGTCGAATTCTCGGCCATAGATGGCGCCCCTGGAAAACATGAACAATCGCACCCTCTCTGCATTAATGGCCGACGACAACAACATTAGATACTAGATATGACAAATTTCATATGCTTAGAGAAGATTCTACAAACTGAATTCATCAATGTAAAAATATATGTAGTAAATTTTGTTTTATCAATAAGCATTTTTAGCTTCAAAAAACTTTAAATTATGCGGTAATGATATGATTTCTATCAATTTCACCCACTCTAGCGTCTTTCAGAAAATGACACTGCAATCAAAACGATAATGGATTCAGAAGCCACCAAAGAAATCAGGAGAAGCATGACTTTTTTGTATGCAATTTTTTAGTTCAGATCTAAATATGATGCCCAAATTGTAAAATAATCTCCAAATTGACCAACCAATGATCAATAGACAAACATTTGGATATTGGGGGTCTCGCGAACCAAAAAGGCTGATTGGCTACAACTAGAAACAAAGTTCATCCAAGTAAATTAGTATTCTCACAAGTTAATTAGTATTTTCAGAAGGAAATGCCGGTCAGGATTTTAGAAGCCACCATGGGAAAGAATCTATTTGCAAAATACGCCATATACCAGCGTAAATAAAAAAAATGTGAAACGACAGAGTAATCAACTAAGTCTGATGGAAAAATACCGAAGAAATTTCACGTCGGATTCGCGCAACTAAAAATAAAGTTCATTTGATGATTTAAAGTCTCACGATTTACTACAAAATAAATACCACGAGCTTAATATGGGATCATAATAAAATAGTTTGCCAGATGAAGTTGTAAAATAGCACATACTAAATTATAATACAAATTCCACTTACATACAAATCTATACACTTTTCTGTAGCTTGATTACTCAAAAGAGGTTCATCTAGTTTTCAGTTTCAGATGAAACCTTTGCAAAAAAGGTAATCTAATGCATTCAGGAAACATAATCCGTTATGATATACTTAATAATCATACATTAATTAAAATTACGCTAAGAGATATTGGGGAAAAGCATTCAAACATTGTTAAAACTTTAAAAAAAATAATTGCATAAGAGTTTTAGAAATATAATAGAAATATTGAGCTTACAATTATATTTATTTCGTTTCCTAATCCTATTTTCTTCGAATTGATTGATATAAGCTGATTATTATTTGAACACAATAAATTTAAAGCGGATTATGTGAATCACATGAGCAAGTTTGAAATAGAAATTTTACACTTTATAACTGTTGTTCTCATGGAATTTCATTACCATTCTTTCCCTTTGATACTAATCTGTTCATGCGTAAGAGTTTGATTAAATTATTATTTTATTAAAACTACTCTCATATTATTACTGAAACACTTATACATAATATAATACTTATATTTCATTTAATTTATTTCTCGAAACAAATTATCATTCAGATTTTTATTAGTTTTGTGCTATTAACAAGCATTAAAAACGCATATAAAAGTGCAGCACGCATTTCTTTTTTTTTTAATTTTCAATTATTTTTTTTACTTTTCAATTATTTCTTTTAATTTTCAATTTAATTTTTTAAAATTTATAATAATTTCAACACAGGCATAAAATTTATTAATATTCAAATTTTAAACATTTAATAATTTCACAAGATACCAGTGAAAATTTGCATACCACCCGAGCATTCTCCTCATTGGCTATTAGAATATCTTTTATACCGCCAATTATAATTTTTTCGTCAGTTTTTCATTTTGCAGTAAAGATGCTGTTCCATTGTAGCATAAAACGTTTTTTACAATTTCGATTTGCGATTACTTTAAAATTTACCCTTTATTTATCATCATCGCCACATAGTTTTAATCACAGAGAAGTCCTAGAAGAAATTCCATTCTAAATTTAGAGAATGCAAAAAAGTGACGTATTTTTTTTCTAAATCGCTACAAAATGAGAACACTTTTAGTCCAAACTTAAATATTGCTCCGCTGCGGCAATGAGCTTAACTGCATTTTAACTATAATTATGAAATTCTATTTTTATATTATTTATGAAATTCTTTCAAATCACTTCCTTATTTTTTTCAATGCTATATAATGCTGGGATATTTTTAAAGGGTGCCAAGCATTGAAGAAGACCGAGTACGTTATTTCTCAACATTTGAAGCTTACGATTCATTTAAAAGTTACGATTTCGATTTCATTTAAAACGAATACGATTTAGTTTAAAGGTTATAACTTCTCTCAAATTTTTTGTTCTTAAATTAATTTTGATTTTAAATTCATTGTTGAATATAATACACGTGCATATGCTTGCCACGAACCATTTATTCTTTGGAACCAGCAAAAGAAAAACATTGTTATTGCTTCTACTTTCTCCAATGTAACAAATCAATACCTCTGGGTGTACTGGATTGGAGATCAATCGTTCTCAGATTCAGGTCAAAATTACGATCTGTGGATGAATGAATGGATGGATGAATGGGTCCGCCCTATAAACGGGTGCGACGTATGGTGTGGCAGAAGTCGAATTCTTGGCCATAGATGGCGCCACTGAAAAACAAGAAACTCACACTCTGCCTTAAATTTGCTCGGTTTCACCAAGCAGACTTACCCTTGTGGCAAGGGGCATTAGAAACAACAACAACTTTCTCCTATCAAAACTAAAAATTATTGCCCAAAAATCAAACATACTCATTATAAGAAAAAATAATAAAAGTCCAAAAGTCTGCAACTTTTTAACTATCTTCAATGATCCTGTTCAAACAGTGCCAAATGTGACTTATCTTCGTCTGGTACTAAATTCAAATTTCACATAGAATGACCTTGTGAAAAGATTAAAGATAATTCAACAGCCGCAATAAACAAATTTCAAACTCTCGTCACTTTAAAACTTATATTTCACTTACTCCTCACCTTTATTTCAATAAACAGACCGGTTCTCACTTGCACATCATCGGCATGGTTCAGTATTTCAAAAACATAAATTATAAATTGGAAAAGTTAATGAGTAAGAAAAATTCGTAAATTTTTATCTTAGTCTTATTACGTTCTGAACGACTTGTCACACTAGTCTTATTATGTTCTGAGCGGCTTGTCACACTAGTCTTATTACGTTCTGAGCGACTTAGCACAATTGTCTTAGTCATACGCTTGCCTGCGCTTTTTCATGTATTTTCGGGGTGGAAAAAGTGACTTCACAGGATTGAGCGCTGGCCTTCCAATAAGGTGTACCAGGTTCAAATCCCAATGATGGCTGGTGGATACGAATTCTGCTTCCGGCACGAACCACCCATAGTGATATAAAATGTCCTCAGTGGTAGTCTGATTGTGAGCTAGAGTCCCCTTGATATCGGGATAACCGTGAGAGATTTTTCGTGGTTTTCCTCTTCATGTAACGCAATCGCGGATCATTTCTATCAAAAAGTCTTCCACGAAGGGTAGTTTGTGTTCCAATATTTGATCTAGAAGTTCCCTTGTCTTCTGGTTCGGATTCAAAATTACAGAGTTGAACTTTGATAGTCATAAACTCAGGATTGGGTCTGCTGTTATAAAACAAAAAATTGACCCGGAAAAAAAACTGCCCTCTCCCAAGCTGCAAATAAGCAAAGGTTCGTCCAACTTCATCTGGCGCAATTTCCCTGTCGATTCAAACGTCTAATATTTTAAATTCACAGCTTCCAAATCACAACAGAAGCTGCAAATTTCACAGTTGTCCCTTGGAAACCACTCCATGTCTCTTATAATATACATGTGGTCCCAGAGCATCTTCAAGTCTTGAATAGCAGAACAAAAGAGTGAGAAATTGCCGAAAACGGAACAATTCGCTGGTAACAGAAACAATTCGCCTTACAAAGATTCATGAGTTAAAACTAAAAACAAGTTTATTCAACAAAAGTAACCTTACTAATGGCACGGAAAAAATATCTATACTCTTTTACACATTTTTTAAACAATACAGCAATCATTATTACATTTTGAACAATAATTGGTTTTTTACATTTTTTGAATTACGAAAGAATGCAAGTTACAGTTTTATTGTATTTTCAGAAAAATTTAAAAAACACAATAAGTATGTATTGTAACAAAATAATTATAAAATAACTGCAGAAGCATATTAAATTTCAAAATTGAAATTATAACTATAGTTGGTCAAAAATAAGTATTTGGTAAGAGTACTTAACATAGAGTGACAGTCTCCAATTAGAACCGTTGCTCTACTTCTTAACTCTCTGTTGCGATAATTACATATAATCGATTAAAAACAAAATATAAATAAGATATTTAGTTTCTGATACCTTAAATATTGCTGAAATTTTTTTTTTTGTAGAAATAGGGACAGAAATTTGACAATAAGTATGAACTGCTTCTGCTTTGATACTTTTCTGTATTGGTCACTGTAACTACTTCAGACAATTATTAACTACGAATTAAAATCTAATTATTACCAATTTATATTTCCCAAGAACTATATAATCAATTCTTCAGTTTTTTTTCATGCTATTATCTGTTTTTCTTTTCTTATCATTTTTTATTAAAACTTGCGTGCTTTATAATTCAATATTTTTTCGACTTTTATTAGATAAAATAAAAATAATAAATTATTATTACAAATTATTTTACTCATAACTAAATACAGAACAAATGTACACAGTATAAAAACAACGCAGTCGAAATTTTTCTTCAGTCTTTAAACCCAGTAAATGAGAGGTAGAAAACAAATCGCAATTTTCCAGTGGATCATGGGGCCAGCAATACAGTTATATGAAAATTAAGGCATAAAATTTCCAAAATTATAACCTAATTACTGGTATATGTATCGCAAACAAAAATAATATGAAAATTTTATCAGCTACTATCATGTGCTTCACGGTATCAATGCTGTAAGGATACTCAAATTGCTTGCTCAACAGTCAGCTTAGAAACTGATTTTTTTCACATTGATTAACTATCACAAAATGAAAACACTTCTTCCTTAATCTTGCGAGCATTCAGCCGCCCAACAGCCCTGATTTTTTACAGAACTCTCGTTAGCCAATGAATAACTATTTTTTCCGTCTAAACTCTTTTTTAAGAATAACAGCCAAATAAACTCGACTTGTTAGTGGTATAAGTTAGATTGTTTTATTGCATGGTACGAAAAAAATAGCATCTATATGTTTTAAAAAAATATTTCATGAAGTCCAATCTTAAACATTGTCTCATATTAGCTCCTTGACTATGATAGATCGTTATTTAGGCGAAATTAAACATACTCAAAGTTTTAATCTTTCGTGAATAAGTAAAAATCTATCAAAATAGCTTATCTAAGTTAATATTAAGTAATTACGCAACTTTGACGTAATATAATGTTCCAATTTAGTCTTTCAATTTCCTCTTGTTTTCGATGTACCATCATTTTCTCCACTCCTTGCCCACATGATTGAGAATAGCAAAGATTGTCTGAATGCCAGCAAATAGAAAAGATTGCTTGAATTCTAGAAAATGCAAAGATTGCTTGAGTGCTAACAAAAGCAGATAAAAAAAAATTGAATTGAAACCGGTAAGGGGTTAAAAAGATCCACGATAGAATTTTAAAAATCTAGTAAAAAGTGTTTTTTTTTTATTTTTAAGTAAGGATATTCAAAATATAGTTTTTTGATTTTTTTATCTCCCTTTTTTAAAGACCTTAACTCACAATTGTTCGATTATTTTGAGGAATCTATAATTAATCTGATTGGCCCTACACAATGAATGCATGAATATTCAACCGATAAGCGTTGCTTCCTTACAGTTTGTTTTGTTTTAAAATTTCCTTACATTACAAAGAATTCCTTAAATGTAATATATTCTACATCCTAAAAGAACTTTCTTTTCAATCCTTCAAAAATGATTCATCGTTTGCTGAATTCGCTGTAATAGTTGTAAGCAAAAAATACTTTTAGAATCAATCATGCTTTTATTAATATTAAATCCAAACTAACACTCTTAAAATAGAATGGAATAAGCCTGATACGATATCCTTTCATTGATTAAAGCTGATGGATTGGATGGTGGAGTTGAGGATGGTACTGCTTTTGGCTAGATATCTTTTGCAGCAGCTTTCACAACGAAATAATATGTAAATATTTCATTTTCTCTGGAGATATTTAAAGCACGTTATGTAAAAGTACCAACAAAAAAAAATCTCCATTTCTCAAAAACTTTATTAACCTCATACAATGTATAGCTTCATGCATCAATTTTTTTCTTCTGTATAATATCTCGTCTATCTTTTAATAGGTAAAGAATTCTTTTTAATTTGATTATAATATTAAACTAAAAATCTTTACTTCTTTTAACTGGAAAGACTGATTAATCAATGGCACATATCCGCTAGTTGGGCACAGGAAAAAGGGTGATACTACCTCTCCAGAACGCTTGAAATGCATTCTGCTTTGGTTTGCCTCTCTGGGCTTCTGTCGGTTTCTTAGTTTTGTTTTACATCTTTTTTAATTTTCCTTTGAAAACTTTACGTTTTCTGCTTCGACTCTGTTTTTTCTTCCATTTGCGTCCTAGTTTTTAACGCTCGAAAAGTGCTTACTCTTTTGAAGCAAATAAAATTTTTACGTTATCAATTAGGTACTTAGCTGTTCTCATGCACCATTAATATTTGAAAACTATTGGAAGAGTAAATATGGATATGTTCTATATCTAAGATGTACTATATCAATGCATTTCGTTAAATTCATCAATATAGATTTTACCTTTCCTGTTTATATTAAAATTTATTCAGACAACAAAATTAGGTGTAAAGAAGTAAACAAGAGTAAAAACAGGGATACTATAAAGCAGAGTGCTTAATATTTACTCTACAAATCTACGGCGTAAACTAAGCTTTTCTTATTCAAGTTAAAAAGGAGGCCTACGATTATTACAGCAAAAACGTTACAGTAAAACGTCCTTAAGTATTATATTCATTCATGAACTGAAAAAACAGAGCAACAATAAAATATTCAAACATTCGTATAACACTCCAACACATTAAGCTGACAGAAAGTGATAAGTGCTACTCGCCAAATCCACATGCCGTATTATGTACGCAGACTCTCGTCATTCCATAAAATATTTCTATTGATCAGCGCAGTCATAAACAGATTTTCTTAATATCATCTTTATAAAGAAGGAACAAATAGCAATCAGATATTTGTAAGTAGTTACCAGACCGTGAATATCTTATTCAATTTCCTCATTACATTCAAAATGGAGAAGCCTAGGCACAAAAGCTGCTTTTGATGAATAGAGAATAATGCGAATAATTTCCAAATAACCTAGAAAAAAGGGAAATTTTTTTCAGTTTTAGGTAAATGTGATTGTCTAAAGCAGTGGTAAATCAACTTTTCTGTCTCGTAGACCCCTGCCATGTTTTTCGTTTTTGGATAGACCCCCTATTTACCTGATATTGTAAATGCATCAACTTCAAATGTATTTTTGACAGCTGGTATAGTGCTACTCACCGTGAAAGATTTGAATTTCTAACTATAGTGAAGTGTACTGTGAAAAACTTAAGAAAAAACACATGTTAATTTTATATATTTATTAATAAAATTCAAACTAATTTACCGCGGAAAAATACTTTTTTGTTATAAAATAAAAACGTA
Source organism: Parasteatoda tepidariorum (assembly GCF_982258835.1). NCBI lineage: Eukaryota > Metazoa > Arthropoda > Arachnida > Araneae > Theridiidae > Parasteatoda > Parasteatoda tepidariorum. The sequence continues at coordinate 40,061,491 of NC_141763.1, forward strand.
CACAAACTGAGTTAGCTGCAGGCAACTGCTAGTTTAAAATAATTCAGTTTCATATATCAGAAAATAATCCTAATAACCTTAATTTCAATAACATTTTTGCTTCATAGTTACTTTTATTCAATTATGTAGAATTTAGATAGATATATGTCTTTATATTATAAAATAGTATAATGTAAGTAAATAGGTACTATCAGTGCATGTTGATTATTCCATTCATGAAATGCCAAAGTTAAAGTCATGACCTGCTTATATGAGATCCACTATCATTGACCCCCAATTTTTTTTCACATGACATGGACCCCTTGCATGTTGTCATCGACCCCTGGGGGTCAATATAGACCACTTTGGGAATCACTGGTCTAAAGCATCATTGTTTAAATATTATAAAATTTTAATAATGCTATGAAATTTTATTTAAGAATATATTTCTTACTTATTTATTGATGATAGAGTTTTTTTATTTTTTAAGGCTTAAAATAGAGGGAAAAAATGGTATAACTTTAATACAGTTAATGATATTTGTACCCAATAAAAACTTAAATACTATGTATTTAATGTATTTTAAAATGCACAGTTTTGCATTTTTTTTAATAAAAAAAAGACTTAGGAAAGACTGTGTAAAATGGAAAATATCATGAGTGCTATCGTCGTTCCATTAAAGTAGAATTATGATTGAGATTGTTTTTGAGCAATCAAAGTTGCATTTATTAGCCGTCATCATACACATATTCAATCTATATATGATAACTGCAAATACAAAACAACACTATTTTAATGAATAAGGATAAAAAAAAATTTATTTTCAAAACATTTTTTCACTCACAGTTGCCTGATACAACTTTGCAAAAGCTACTGCTTACAATAAAACTGGCGCGCCATCTAGGAACAAATAATATCTGCAAATTTAGATCTAATGCTCGAATTTTGACATGCTATCTTAATTGGTTAAACCCGCAGGGGTCCCCAACCCTATGCCCGCGGGCACCATGGCGCCCGTCGATCGGTCTAGGTGCGCCCGCTGCTTGTGCCCAACGATAAAATATTTCAGTTTTCCATTTCCCATAAAATGTTATGCAAATACATACATAAGTACGCTAGCTCAGTAAAGGTAAAGTTCTTGATAGATTTCTAGATTTAACTGAAGAAATAAAAAATTATCTTGCTGCCAAAAATTTTTAGATTTAAGAGATCCTCTTTGGCTAACAGATTTGTCTTTCATAACGGAAAAATTAAATAATTAAAACTTGGAGCTGAAGGGAATAGATAAACATATAGCAAGAATGATAGGGGCTATAAACTCGTTCAGAGCTTTTGTGGATATCACATTTGAAAATGAAGTCTCTTGGGCATTTTCCATACATGATCAATTTGAAAAGCGCTTTCAACAGTTTAGTATCATCGAGATATTTTATCATATATTTTGTAAATCCTTTTACCAGACAAATAAACGTAACCGTAATAGCAACACACATTTCAGAATTTCTTCATGTAAGGCGAGAAGTGGAGATAGAAATTTTGGATCTTCAGAATGACATTATACTCAAAACTATTACATCAGATGAGAAATTCTGGAATATAGTTGTCGGAAATGAATTTCATTCTTAAAAAGGGCAGCATATAAAATAAAGTCGCTTTTTGGTTCCACATACTTGTGTGAGTCACTGCTTTCGACAATAAATATCATAAAATCAAAATATAGATCCCAACTTACAGATGAACACCTTGACGATTGCTTGCGAGCAGGAATTTCACCATATTCTCCCAATTATGAAGAGCTGGCCAGTGAAATGCAATGCTAAAGACCACATTGACTGTATTTTATATACTTTATAAATAATTTTTATGCTTCGTATGGTTTGAAAAAGCAATTTAGTAATCATTTATTTTACACAAGAATATTAATACTAACTAAATTCCTAAGTTAAATTAATTTTTAAAATGAAATTTTTTGAGCATTATATGTAATGTATATTATTACCTACGTCTATCAACTATAAATTTATCTTAAAAAAATAAATGGTGCCCGCCATTCGACCGATATTCTGGTATTTGCTCTCAGGTACAAAAAGGTTGGGAACCCCTGGCATAAAGTGTTGACTATAAACACGCTAATTGATTACTGTTTACGATACTTTAAGCTATGAAATCTGATACAAAAACGCACTATAACAAAATAAACATACATATTCTTTGACTCCATATTTTGGTTTCAAATTTGGAAGGCAGTTTATTATCTGGAAAATTTGGTCCCAATAGTCAGAAGTCCGGTAGTAAGTTTAAGATCTTTAATGTAAATTTCAATTTAATAATGTTTTTTTTTTGTAGTGAACATAAAAAAACAAAACAAATCTAAATTTATTACTCAAATTATCATGAGCATTGATTGTTTTTTTTTAATTTATTTAACCATTCTTGGGAATTTCGGCAGGCTTGATCACTTTGATGTAAATAATAACCTGTTTGATGTTATAATATGAATAACTGTCGTGGTATAGAAAATATAGTTGAGAGACATTGGCCACTTCTATAATTCTATTGAACTCTTCTGCTTAAATATTAATAAAGTTGAAAAACTAACAATAATTATAATCAAACGTATTTCATTCTTTCCAGCTAAATTCATTTCAATACAAAAGTCAAATTAAAAAAGTAATTTAGAGTTTTGATCATGTCATTTAAATTGCGCATTTCAAAAAATTCTCAAAGGAGGAAAACAGAATTGTTCGCAAATCGCACACATCTCATCATAATATCGAACGGAGAATGAGAAATAAGAAGGAAAGAAAGCGAATTTATAAAACCTTACTTTATTGATGAATATTCCTATAGAAATGCTGAATAGTAATTTTAATTTAAAAGGGATTGAAAAGAAGTGTCATTTGACTATCAATCTTTTTAAAGTAGATAGAGCTTTGGATAAGTTGTGAGTCTGAGAGATTGTTCTGACAATGATTGAGTACTATAAAATTATCACTTTATTCTATATTTTTTGGAACATATTTTTATTTAGGAATAGCTTAAATCCTATAGCTAATGTTTTTTTTAATATCACTGTAATTGATAATGGTAATCTAGTTTTAAAAAATCTCATTTCTCTTTCAAGGATAATTAATGGTATATAAATAGGTTAGTCTCTTTAAATTTGGTAACTAAGATTAGTTTGAACAATTCCAACATGTATTTAATCGAACATGCTCACATGCTGTTTTGATAAAAGTGCAACTCAAATTTTAAAGCGTTATTTTTTACTGGAAAATCAAAATTTAGTAATTAAGCTTAATTTTTAGTAAGTGATTTGGGTCAGGGGAGTTATGGAAGTATAACACCACAATTTTGTGACCAACAGCATGATTATGGCAATGTGGTTAGCATTGCTCCAGTTAATTATTTCAAATTAAATTTAAATGTTATTTTGTTTAAAAATCATTCCAGCCAATTACCATTTTAAATTCAATTGTATCAAGAACTAAAAAGAAATTGCTTGCTATAACAGTTTTGATTAGCATTCAGAACTTTTAAATTTATTGAATAAAGTTATCAAGATTTTTGTCTATGGCCTCTTTTGAAGATTCCGGAACCACGTGGTTTGCAATCTGCAATAAATGTTTCATTGAGTAGACTTCTAATTTAAATCTGGTATGCCTGGTAATTCACCTCAGCACGATCTCGCTATAAATACATTTTCGGTTTTGGATTGCTTTAGAGTGTATAATGACATGGACTTGGTCTGGCCTTGTTAATATTCAGAGATTCGAAACAACAAACGATCGAACATAAGATCACGACGCTTGTATATAGAATTAGCTCGTTTGAGAAAACACGGGTTATCATAACTAATTTTTTTGAAGAAAAAACTTAAAAAGGTCAAGATGCAAAAAGAAAAATGAAACAGGTTCGAATTGAATTCCGAATCATACAAAAAAGCCAAAATCCAAAGAATAAATACTCTAGGGCAATTCAACGGCAGGACAATCAAAAATTATCATTTTTATGCAGGGTTTTCTTTATAAATATGAATGAAACTATTATTATAAATTCGCGTTTAGTACTAAAATATTTTAGGTATAGATACATGTTTATAAAATGTTTAACTAAAATATTAATTATTAGCAAATACTGGAATTGCTCTCCATGATTATTGGATATTTCTTTAATATGATTACGCATAACTACATAAATATTTAGTTAAAACTCAATTTTATTATCAAAAAAACTAATATTTGGTCTTAATAAAACGTGAATTGCCTAATCAAATGTTCCTTCGTGCCTAACTACTTTTTTATACTAGATATTTCAATAAATACGATCAGATTAGCGACTTGTAATTCATTTCCAGATGACAACAAATATATTAAATTTCTTCGAGAGTTATTTAATACATTTAGTTACTCTCTATATCTTTGTTATTTAGGTTTTAATTCAAATTTCTTTGTATAAAGTTTTAGATATACTCAATATCTACATCTAAGGTATATTTTATTATTTGCTTTTTCAATTGGTAAAGTATTGACCGCTAATATTTTAAACAAATAATCTAAAACGCACCCCTTTAATTAAATTTCTGTGGCATTGCAAACAGACAGTTCTCGAATATATCAGTGCCGCTTGACATCCACTCTCATTTCATTAATTTTGAATTAGACACCTAGCATCTCTTCTAAAAGCGAAATATAACTTGTAATTCGAATAGAAATGTGACGCCAAGAAAATGTTCTAAAGCGAAATTCTGATCACATGGTTCTAAGCTTTTATAATCAAAATGACTTTCAAATACTGAAGACGAGAAAATTAATTCCTAGATGGTAAAATATCGAACGCGTTTTGAAAATTTCCCTATAGCAACTTACAGATTTCGGGCAGATTTTCTTTAAAAGTATTCTCTAAGATTTCCTTAATTTTGGATTACGGAAAAAGTATTTTGCGTTAGGATAATGATGAGGCATCTAAATTCGAAGAAAAGAGTTTTATTCATTTTAATGAAGGATATTTGTAAAAATTTGCTTTGGGGAAAAATTGATTCGAAGCGAAAAGAAGGATTATTTGCAATCCATCATGGCTTCTGAAGTAATTGCTTCAGATGTCATTCAGAAACTTCTAATCGATGGCTCAAATCTTTTCAAAATTATTTTCTCTGCCTTTTTTAACGTCGGTTTGAAAATTGATGTGTAATGATCTTTTAATGAAATTTCAAAAAAATAACTTTTAGGGAATAAAACAAATTGTTTTTTTACCTACCACAGTAAAATTAATAATTATAGTATAGTAGTAAATATATATGTATAAATATATATACTAATTTTTCTAACATCTCGTGGTAGATAAAAAAAATTTTTAGAGTTTAAAAGTTTTTTTAAAAGTCGTGTAAAACTCATGCAAAATATCACCTTTTTTCCCTAAATTCATATTCAAAAGTAATTTTCAACAGTATTTCAGTCAGTATTTTGAAATTCAGACAATGTGTGATAATTGTATTTGTTGATTGGCTTGATAATTTTTAACATTAAAGTAGGTTATTAAAAAAAGAATACTTAGCTAGTCTGAGCTTCTAAAAAAATTTCCCTCCCTACAATAAATAAAAATAAGTTCAAGGGCATTTCAGAAAATGTAAAAAGTGAGTATGTTTGAAGTATATCGCTGCCTAGTTATGGACAAATACTCGTTTCCATGGGGCATAGCAGCTTTTCAGTCTTATGCATTAAAGTTAGGAGAAAATGTCATTTTTGTCACTTTTCTACCATGAAAATCTTCGTTAAGCAACAATTCCTACCCCACCCACTCACATTTTTACAGGGTTTTCTTTCGTGAGGAGCTTCTGACCTTCAGTAGTAAAAAAAATATGCATCCAGCACTTCCTAAACAATTAGCTTTAGAGACAATTCATCATAATACCCCATTAGGTACAGTTCGCATTTTCCCAGATGGAAGTAAACAAGTTAATAGTAAAGCACGATGTAGTGCAGTAATTGTAACCCCTGATGCCATTACAAAAATTAAAAAGCAAAACCCAAACTTCTGTTCGGATTTTAGATCAGAACTGAATGCCATTGACGAAGCTCTGGTTCATATGATATCCAATAACAACTCTTGTAATATCTACATATTCACAGACAGTAAGAGTTCTGTTCCATTTTTAAGAAATTGGTGAAGCATTAACGACAAAACCGGTACGGATATTGTGAATGAACTAAAGATATACTGTGCACATAATGACATTCATCTGCAGTGGATCCGCTCACATGTTAACCTCTTTTTCAATGGCTCTCAGGGCTCTGCTGAACCACTAGAAAATAGTGGTCTTCTTACTTATAGTGAATCTCTCTACCATTCAATAGATTATTACCATTCCCCAGCTGAACTTTGAACCTAAGAATTACACAGACATAATGCAAAGGGAAAGCATTCACGTACTTATTAATGTGCTAGCAATCCTAAGGACTAAATGAAGGAACGCTAACTGAACTATTGACACTTCCTGGCAATACTGTGCTGTTAAGGATCTCCACAGCTTTTTTGTGTCACACGTAGTGAAGTTGTTAACAGTAGTAATCTTTCAGCTAAATAGCTGTGATGCTAGAAATGGGATCACGAGACTGACCCTATTATCACAGCGAGCTCAAAACATTTTTTATTGCTTTCCTACATGTGATTGGTTAGTTTCTAGTAAAGGTATAGCACAGGACCTAGCAGATCCCACTTATAAGTAGTAGGATCTGAATCTGTTTAGCTTACAACAAAAGAACAGCATTTGTGCCAAATCGGTGCTTCATGTTTACTTCCAAGAGTCATTTCTTCTCTTTAAGGATATTTTACTTCTATTTTGAGGGTTAAAACTATGTTTTTTACGCAAGTGACATACCTTAATCAAAAAATACAATTGTTTTAACCTAGAAAAAATTAATCACAATATGGATTTTTTTTTCATACTACATTTTATTTATACTGTTACTTACCAGGTATTACATTTCGCTCCGAAAATAAAGAATGAAAAAACAAAGTATCTTAGTGTTTATTCTCCCTTTCTACGCTTCAAATTTCAGTGTTTGTTATAAAAGCATCAACAATATGAATTAGCAATATTCTTTAATAAATAGGTTGCATAACTTCTGATAGTTATTTTTTTCAAAAGAAAAAATTAATGATTGCACCTGTTATTTTTTGTAAAGAGGATATACTCACTCTTTCTTAGACTTAAAAGAAAATAACTATACCTTATACACATAAGTCATCCTACACCTATTGTATCTGTTGTAAGGGAAAGAAAGGGATGGATTAACCATGTTTCCTGTTTCCAAGCAAACTTTCTCAGCTTTAGAAACGGGATTACATCAAAGCCTGCAAACAATGTGGATATATTTATTAATGTCTTGAGCATAAATCTCAAGGCATTATAATTGAATAAAATGTAAACGTAGGAATAATCTAGCAATTCTTTTACTCTACAAGTTCTTTACTATCCAGAATTGATATACGCAAAAGTCCAATGAAAATAAATCAAATTATATAAATATTTTCGCGTAGATTAATTTTTTCAAATAATTTATAGAGAATTTTTATATAAAATGTTATATAAAATATTATATTATTTCAAAGAGTAGGAAAATATTGGATAAAGATGAACTAATATTTTTTTCATCCAATCTTTTTATTTTTATCGTTTCTTTAAAAGCATGACTTTAAAACTTGGATTGTAACAGACGTACTAAAACCACTTCTAGAGCTTCAACATTCGTAAGATCTATATCGCTGTGATATTGCTTTTCACAAATTTCTACTTATTTTTATTGCTATTTACTTAATACTTCCGTTTTCATCTTTAGCTTTATTTTTATCTTGAATTTATGGTTAAATTGAAGCTATGCAACTTATAATATAATAACTTATGACTACCTTCCGGAAGTCAGCGTAAAACTTTTTCAGAATTTTCTCCTCCAGAATATATGCAGCTTTAATAACATTTCAAAGTAATAAGATTATTTTTAAAAACAAAACTTTTTTTAAAGATTTTTTAAAATAATTGCTGCCTGCAAGTTTTTACAGTAAAAATTTTAATATTTTGTTACTAATAGTAAGGTTTTTGTAACTGAAATTCCTTTCTAAGTTGTTGGTAAATTTATGAAGAAGCTTTATTTTGCAGAACTTCATCTCCTACATCAGTGTTTCCCAAACTTATGACTTTTGTGTACCCTTTCTAAATTTTTCGTAACGCTGAGTGCCAGTAATAAAAAAATGAATGAATTTTTTACTATAAAAATATGGCACAAAAGTTAAAAATCACAACTGGCTGTTGACACCACTAATTATTAACTGTTAACTCTGCAAAAAAATAGCCAATAGAAAAATACGCAATCGTAAATTTTCATGGTTAGCTTTGTTTTTAAATAAAATTTTTTGAAATTTTCGTTTGTTGCAAGATTTTTCGCATAAGAACGCTTACCCCCGCTGAACTGCTCCCGTACGCATGTAAACTCTCTTTACACACATAGTATCCCCAAGAGATTTTGAGAGCGCTGATTGGCTTTCTCGGCATTGCTTTCAGTTACGTCTTTTTGTAGCTCCTCCCCAATAACATTTCTCCGTAGTTTGTTCCCAAAATGTAAATCAATCATAAATCAATTCCAGTATATTTCTCATACTAATTTTATGACAAATGTTAAAGTTTCGTTCAAAAAATTAAACAGCGTTATTAATTGTATTTTATTAATAACACATTTATTTAAATCTAATTTGCTTTAAATTTTATGCTAATATTTCGTTATTAATTTTAGGTAAATGCAAGGTGAACAATCATGTTTTGGTAAAACATCAAATTAGTATAATAATAATTATTAAACATAAATTAAAGTTTTTAGCCAGCTTTTATGTAATATATATATAAGAATTGATTAATATTCAAATTGAATAGCATTGTGAATATCCTTACGCGCTTAGAAATTAAAATCTCTTACTTAAATTTATTAAGTATGATTGCAGAACCACTCAGTTAAATTTGAATTTATTATATGAGATTTTAAGATGTATATAAATAAATTTTTAAAATTATGGTAGATTATTTGAAAAGGATTTTATCGTATCTTAGAGGCAAATATTCTAAAATGTTATTAAATGTATCTAAAATGTTATTCTGAAATGTTATTATTCTAAAAATTAATTATAATTCAGCAAAAAAATTGTAGAATTTTTCAAAAACTTCTTTTACATTTCTCCTGCGGCACTTTCATAAACGCACTGTGGTGACAAGCAAATAATTTCCTGCAATTAAATAATAAAAAAATAATTAAAATCCAATAGAAATGTACTAGAATTAAAAGAAGGAATTTTTTGTAAATTTATTCCTTAATTACTCATGGTATTAATTTAATGGACAATTCATAATCATTAACTTTTATCTTGATGGGAATTATGCAATCCAAAATTAATAAAATAAGCATCTTAAAAGACAATTGCTTGATTTCTTAGATATCAATTAATAGTTTTTCGGTATTATAAAGCATTTCAAAAATAAAAACATTAAAAATAAGTTATAAATAGGTAGGCATAATGCAGATCTCTTAGTTTTAATTTATAATAATAGATCGCGCCACTAATGAATATTAAATTAAAAAATTTTATAATTTAATTTTAGTAATCTACAAGAAATAAATAAAATATTAATTTAATTCGATGGACATTAATTTAATTAAATAAATATCAAGTGAAAACTATTCAGTTTTCAATTTATAGTGAGAATAAGAATTAAGCAAGGTAATTAAATTCAATTTTAATGTTATTCAATAAATTAGAGGGATATTAGCTTCATAAGAATTCATGCATGTAATAATCATAAATTTAACGAAAAAAGCATTTCCCATAAAAATTAAATACAAAATTTTTCTTAAAATAACTAAACTAGTTATTTACCTACAAACAAATCTTTGCCCATGAGATTTGGAAGTTCTAGAATTCCATTTCGTATTGGTAAGTTCCCCAAATTCCATTACCCACTTGTTGCAATCGTCTAAATTTAGAACATTGCTTCTAAGGGTAATAGTATTTGAGGAAATGTTTTGTACTTCATTTTTAAATGAAGAAAGCAGTTTCTCTGTTGAAAAAACCGACTTTTAAAGTTTGTACACGAAAGCTGGAGTATAAAAATCACTCTATGCTGAAAATAACAAGCATGGCAGAATGAAATAGCCATACGTCACAGACGGCGTTGCCAAGAAAGCCAATCAGCGCACTCAAAATCTCTTGGGGATACTATGTGTGTAAAGAGAGTTTACATGCCTCCCGTACCCCTGGGGGTACGCGTACTACACTTTGGGAAACACTGGCCTAGATAAAACTAACTGCTATCTTACAATACATTAAAGAAGTTAAAGTGATTTAAGAGATTTATTTCTTGTTCTTACTTATTTTCCTCCCATACGTTCTTCTGAACTTTACTGGGATCTTGTTACAAATAAGACTTTAATCGCTTATCTATATTTTAATTTTTAACAAAAATGTTAGAAAATTTCGCCAATGTTACGTTGATTTCCCTGACATAAATAAAGGAAATATACAAAGTAAACACAATTTAGATTCTAAATCTGCGAATCGAATGGTTATATAACTCTGATTTAAGTTTACTTATGAAGAGTTAAATAATGTAATTTTTTTTACAATAGCATAGTTTTTAAATTTGTTCTTACCAGTAAATTCTAATATAAAAGAAAACACATACTTATAAAGCATTTTTAAATAGCTAAAAAATCAATTGATACTCTTATTTTTCTGTTTTTGAAAAAAGTATTGAGATTGTTTTGAAAGATTGTTTTTGATTGTTTGTGATTTTGTTTTGAGATTGTTTTTGAAAAAAGTATTTAATTTTTTTTCAAATAAATCCATTAATTTTATAATTTATAGTTATTTAATAATTCTTTACACTTCACTGGTGACTGTCAATTTTCAAACTAAGCTTGAACTTTTAAAATTGTTCATTGAAAGTTCATATACAATTCTGATATCCAATGCAGATTAATAGTTATAACTAGAACGTGAAGTTAAAAAAAGTTTGGGTTTAAATATAGTTTAATTGGGTAATGATCTGATTTACATTGGCAGTAACTAAACGTCTTATCTTGTTATACAAGTAACTTGTACAGATGACTTAAATGAACTAATATGAGCATGCATTAACCAATTCACTGGTTCAAAGTTAAAACGACACTTCTGCACTCACTTCTCATTCAAATAATGTGAGAAGCGAGTGCAGAAGTGTCGTTTTAACTTTGAACCAGCGAATTATAATAAAGTATTTTAAGACAGTGTGCAAAGTCAAGCAAATTTAAGATGCCAGTCAATATTCAGCTTGAAATCTGTTTTGTTGGGCCGGCCAGGTGGCCGAGCGGTTAGCGCGCCTGACTGCGAAGCCATTGGCTGCGGGTTCGAATCCCGCTATGGGCATGGATGTTTCTCTCTCTCTCTTGCTGTCTTCTGTTGTGTGTGAGTGATGTGTGAATGTGGCGCACCCTATAAACGGGTTTGTGGCAGTGTGGCGTGGGCAATGTTGCTCGCTTCCGTGACTTTGGTTCACGGGTGCCCACTGGGTAACGCGAAATGAGCAACAATTCTGGCATCTTCATAGGCAAAGATTCAAATTCAGTGCGTGCCATTGGGGGGGGGGGGGAAATTCTGTTTTGTTGGAGACTTATCTCACTTTCTTGTAAACCACTACGTACTACAAATATTTAGACAATTTTTGATGACGGCTTTCATTAGGAAGTATACAAATGCTCAATCTGATTTACTTCTTATGTAGCTTGAGCAGTTTATTTTCTACTGGTTGACTACTAAATACTGTAACACTCTAAAAAATTAAAAATAATTTTAATCATTTGGTTAAATAACTCACTACTCCTGTGAGTGGCACTTTCTTAAAGTGCAGACGATAGCACCACCGCACCGAGCCAAAACAACGCAGACTTGGCTTCATGGCAATTGCCCGAAGTTTATCAAGCAAGGAGATTGGCCCCCTTCTTCACCGGATATAAATCCTTTAGAATTTGTTTTGGGGATTCTTGAGTCTAAAGTTAATGCTAAACACAGAAGTTTGGACTCTCTCAGAGCTTCTTTGTTGCGTGAGCGGGACAAATCACCTGTTCAATTCATTTGCAAAAGATTATCTTTACTAATCGATAAACGTGGTGGTCGAACCGAATAAATTTTTTTAAGGTAAATTTCCATTTATATTGTTCATCATATTTGTATGTTTACAATTTTCTATTTAATATCTGTATTATAAAATGATTCGATATTCGTAACAGTATTTTATGGCATCCCTATATTAACCTTTATTAATTACTTATTACAATTTTTGATTGTTTCGGGTTTTTGCCATTTTTTAAGTTTTAGTTGGCAACACCAGAAAAAAACATCCAATTTCACCTGCGTTGCCCATGGGATAAATTGCTTTCTCAATTTTTCGCAAACTTTAAGTAAACGGAGCTCGTAAATAAACTTGTAGTTCTACAATAAATGATAAGGCTAGTAAATGAAATAAAAGGAAGGAAACATGCTACCAATTCATCCTAACTCATGTGGGGTTAACTGTAAAAATTTCATTACATTAAAATATTAAGCTCTCATATTTTCTTTATACTCTGATTAATATAAAAATTAAATGATTTCACCATTATATGGAATTAGGGATCTTAATTTTAATCCAATAACATTTAAACACGAAATAGTTTTGAAAATAAAGCTACTTTCAGGACAAGAAAAATTTCCAAAATTAAAATTCATGTAGTTAAGTAAATTAAGTATTCTGACATGTATCATAGATGACACATAATTAATACATAGGCACAAATCTAATGAGCTTTCCAGATTTTAATAACCCCTGACTGAAAGTAGCGTCCCAACTTTTAAACTCGTAAATCATTATAATATCTCTTTATTGTTTTGTACTTATTTCGTCTGTGATAAGCTTTGAATAATGCTCATTAGTAAGGATATCTCTCGGTTAAATTGAAAATGTCAGGACTGGACTGAATGAGAATAATTTGTCCTTACAATGGTATCGATCGAGACATTTATTTCCCTTGGTAATTAGAATTTTTTTGTTATTTAGCAGAAGAAAAAAATTAAAATGTTCCTATTGATAATTTTATTTCAAATTAATAGAGCTTGAATTGGAGAAGAATTGTGCTACCTCATTTTAAAATGTTAATGTTCTTTCTTATTTGGCCAGCATTGCTTCATCTATGTTAATTTTTGTTTTAAAACTTAAAACTTGAAATTTCAGTTGATTTTTAAGGCCATGATAGCATTTTATTTGAAATGGTGAGCATGTTGTTTGTATCGAGGTAAAATCATTGTTAGTAGTTATGATGATTTCAAGATATTTGAATTGTAAAACTCTAATCATTGCTAGTAGTTATGATGGTTTCAAGATATTTGAATTGTAAAACTCTAATCATTGTTAGTAGTTATGATGGTTTCAAGATATTGGAATTGTAAAACTCTTATCAGTGGTAAATTTCAATGCTCAAAACACTGTAAATATGTTTAATCCTTTTTTCTCATTAAACTCAGATCTCAAAGTAAGACTGAAAAAAAACTGGTAGTTAAACCATTTCATTTTTTTTTTGCAATTTTTCGTAAGGAGCAAAATAAGCTCTTACTGTTCTTAATGAACTATTCACCAATATTTATTTTAACTCAGGAAACAAAACAGCCAAATGCATGCGTTACAACTGCAAAAAATCTTAATAGTCTTACATATTTTAATCCTTTCGAGAAAAAAATTATTATGAAATGATTTTCTAACCAGTTTTGCTCTTTTTCGTGTTGATGTGTTAAATCCACAGTCGAACTCAGTGATTCCTAACATGTGAAATATAGGTATTCCGACATAATAATATAAACATTAGGTTTGGTCGTACATAAATAACAAAATAAATAAATCAAGTATTTGTTGCAGAGTCGACATTTAAGACGTTTTGTTCTCTGGCACTAAAATGTAAATAATCTTAATTAATTATCTTTCAAAGATAATTAATTTTGTATCTTTTAAGGAAAAATTGATGCATTTTAATGAGTTCTTTTTAAGAAAAGACTATTTTTTCCTAATGATGTATAAGAGAAAGTGTGACTGCAATATTTTATATGATAAAGTTTAGTTTGCTTACTATTCAATTTTTATAAATATTTACCTAAACCATCGTAACTATAATATACACCTTATTTAATTAGCATGTAGTACACCTAGACCTGTACAGGCTTACATCCATTTTAAGTAATGTGGTCCGCTATAAATTTAGTAAGATTTTCAGCAGTTTTTATGTAAGAAAAGTTTGAGATTCACTGGTGTATAGATGTAGTCTGACTACTGTATTTTGTATCATGTAAGAACATATTTGTTGTAATGGCTGTATTTTTAACGTACTTTCTTAATTAACATAGTATTTTCGTAACACGGATGATAATTGTTTGCGACAACAGATAATAATCAACTCCAAGTTCGAAGAAAAAAATAAAATTTTTATTGAACCAATCTATTCCCGGAGTACAAAACTGATGTATTTTTAGTTATTTGTTTATCAAGAAAAGAGTAATAAAATCAAAAGATTAGTAGAAACCATAGGATTAAGTAAATATTATAATATCATAAAACACATATAATTTTAGATAATAATAAATAAAATAAAAAAACAGATTATTTTAGTCGCATTGTTTTATTTTCTAAAACAGCAATAATAAAATATATTAATTTTACGCTTTAAAGAATTCTCTACATTATTTTACCCTGTTTACATTTACCAAACAATGTGGATGATGTTAAGATAAAATTTCAACTACTTGATCATCAAAACTTAATATGAGTATACAGTGCGCCAAAATAAAGCTCCACCCTGAATGACTTTTGATCTAATAATGCAATCTAATGATCCAATAACGTTTTAGGACTCAATCTTAATAGTTTGAGGGGGTGACCTCAAATATGCAAACTTATTAGTGTAGAAAATATTTTAAGTTACAAAATCAGACACAAAAAAAAAACACTCTCTTTGAATATACATGCATTTTTTTCGACGGATTTGGATTTTTGGTCACCAAAATATATTTTATTTTATAACCGTCGTTGAACAGCCGACCCAATTTCATGGGTTTACGACTACTTACGTTCAACTCCGTAGCCTTGTAATTTTGAACCAATCCAGAAGACAAGGAAACTCCTGGATCAGTACCCCCAGAGGTATTGATTTGTTGTGGGAAAATGGAGGACTTTGAGACTCGACAGATTTAACGTGCATCAGTCACCATTTACTACACGGGGAGTCTTCGGCCGACGAGGATCGAACTCACGACCTCTTGGATATGGGCCCAGAGCCCTACCGACCAGGCTATCCCGGCCCATTCCCCAAAATATAGGGAGTAGCCGCAATTCGTGAAATATGATCTTCATAGTTTGATCACTGGAGGGATCCGAAGTTAATTTTACTTTTTGTGTATTTCGCCATATTTCGAGAACTTTTTAAATAAATGGAAAAAATTTGGCACACAATTATAAAATTAGTTTATCCAAAGATAATTTTCCATGCACAAAATAAATTTTATAAAATATTTATTAATTTTATTTAATAACAGTCAAAACACAATTTGAGTTGCAATGTAAAAAATTTTTTTTTACATAATTTTATAGTATGTAATTTTATATGGCAAAATACAGAATTTGAGCAAAATCGGTTGAATAGTTCCTGAGAAATCGAATTTTAAAAAAGTCGTATATTTAAAATTCGATTTCTCAGGAACTATTCGACTAAGAAAATACCTTCGCAGTTTTGTGCAACCGTTTTCAAAATTGTTATTAATCGGCAGAATTTTTCTTTCAAAAGTTTTGAGTATTACGAATCCTCTCATACTGTCTGTATGAAATTCTTTCCTTGTATTCTTGAAACAAATACCCTTTATTCTCGAAATAAGTTTTGGTTATAATTAGCCGACATGTTATAAACCTACGATTAACATGAAGATTTTCAAATCGCATAGCATGTAGAAAAATAATTTTGATAGAAATAATCTACCACTATTTTTTATTTATAAAAATATAAATAAATTAATATGTCCTCGATGAACCAGTGGGCCGGGATTGACTGGTCGGTAAAGTCCTGAGCCCCGCCGACCGAAGACTCCTCGTGTAGTAAAGTGATTAATCCACGTTAAATTTGTCCAGTCGCGAATGTCCTCCATAACAAATCAAAACCCTTGGGGGTACTGGATTGCAGATCGATCGTTCTCTGATTCAGGTCAAAATTACGACCTGTGGATAGATGTATAAATGGGTGTGGCGAAGTCGAATTCTTGGCCATAGATGGCGCCACTGAAAAACAAGAATCGCACACTCTGGCTTAAATTTGCTCGATTTCACCAAGCAGAATGAGTGAATAGTAATTCTGTTGTCTACAATTAGTAATGTAAATTTAAAACATTTCTAAAGTTATTTTCAATAATATTTTATACACAGCTGCAATGTTGAAGTTAGAATGTTTAATCGGCTATCTTTTTCTACCACCGCTTTGATGTTGGCAATAAATTCACGGAAGATATATTAATATTTTTAAAAAGATATATTTATCACAGTTAATGTAATTAATTTAAACATTTCCAATTTAATCAGTGCTTTTCTAGGAACCACTATCAGTTTATTCTTTTTACTTCGATAGCAAAAGTCTTTATCTCTTAGCAATCTAACAAAATAATAATTTATTCTGAAATATGGTGTTTGGTCTCTCGAGCCTGATACCTATTCTTTCAACTTTTTTCCAACTATCACTAAAGCAAGTCCCTAACTGTGTTTCTCATATAGTTGTAAATCTTTACATATGGCATATGAAAATTTATTACAACATTATTAATTTATTACATTGTTTAGTTATAATAGTAATCATAAATATATAATAATTCTAAATATAACAACAATAAGAGTGATTAAAATAATACGATTTCATCATTATATACAGAAAGTGCCATGCCGCTTATATGTTGCCATTTGTCAGTTAAAAGGATGAAATATGTGCATCAAAATTCAAAAATTAATGTGACAGAAAAAAATTCTAAGACTGTTCTTTAAAAAATATCTACAACTGTCTATTTAATAATGAAAACTTAATGGATTTAAATAAAATAAAATTTGAGAATGAAAACTTAATCTTTTCATGATTTTCTCATAATGGATCAACCAGATTTTATAGTTCAAAGCCTTGCACGCTTGTCTCCTACAAATAACGCTCAATTTTTCAGTTTTCGAGGTAGAATATGCAAATATAGCACATAAACCACTTAACAGTTAAACATCCAATTGTATTGTGTATTCAGGTCATTTTGACAGTGGGGGTAGGTTATTAAGGGTTAAAATAAGCTAAATCCATTTATAAAAAAAAATTTAAACGTCTGCATTTTATTTTCAATTTATGCTGAAGTTGATTATCTTAATTTTATCAATATGTCATTTTAAATATTCATTAAGGCCTACGACCTTTAAAATATATTCAAAGTTAACATTTTAATAATTCATTGGAGAATTTTTACTAAACAACTAACAAGTGAATAGAATATATAAAAAAACAACACTTTTCTAAGTACTATATTTTTTCACTCATTTAAAACTAATTTTGTCTATGTCTACTACAAAATTAGTAAATTATTCTTAATTAGGTTATTATTTCACTGTTCAAAAATCGAAATATATTCTTAGCAAATTTTTTTTTTTTTTTAAAAAAAAGTAATTTTCTAAATTATCTCAGACACGTTATTTACTCTGAAGCGTAAAAAGAATTGAGGCATAATTAGAAATTTGAAGGGAAAAAAACTGTCGAAAAGTTAAACTAAAGGATTTTCTGATTCGTAGGATGATTTTTAGAAAAAGTTTTAGAATAATTTAAGTTCTAAAGAACTATAAAAGAGGTTGCTAGTTTTGAATATTTAAAGCAACTTCTTCACCGTCTCTTTATTTTTAAAATTATAACTGAACAGGGCTTAACATTTTTGCACTTTTAATTTTTCGGTCGACAGCGCACATTAGAGTGATATTAATTTCTTTAAAAAGTATTCCACTTGAGGTCGTTTAACGTCATTTGGATAAAAATAAAATGTCTGGCATTTTCATTTCTGCAATTCTTTAATGACTGAAAAATAATATTAAGATTGAACACCTTAATTAACACGTGGGTTGTTTTGAAATAATTTTGTTTTCATATTTCTTTGTAGGATCTGAGTATTTTTCATTACCGTATAGACTCTGATGCAAAAGAAAATATTCTGATTGCATTTACTACTAAATTTAGAAACGTTAATTTATGTGTTCATTTTCTGTTATTATCACCATTAATACACTGTTAAGATTTTTTGTTTTAGAATAATTTAAGTTCTAAAGAACTATAAAAGAGGTTGCTAGTTTTGAATATTTAAAGCAACTTCTTCACCGTCTCTTTATTTTTAAAATTATAACTGAACAGGGCTTAACATTTTTGCACTTTTAATTTTTCGGTCGACAGAGCACATTAGAGTGATATTAATTTCTTTAAAAGTATTTCACTTGAGGTCGTTTAACGTCATTTGGATAAAAATAAAATGTCAGGCGTTTTCATTTCTGCAATTCTTTAATGACTGAAAAATAATATTAAGATTGAACACCTTAATTAACACGTGGGTTGTTTTGAAATAATTTTGTTTTCATATTTCTATGTAGGATCTGAGTATTTTTCTTTACCGTATAGACTCTGATGCAAAAGAAAATATTCTGATTGCATTTACTACTAAATTTAGAAACGTTCATTTATGTGTTCATTTTCTGTTATTATCACCATTAATACACTGTTAAGATTTTTTGGCTAAAAATTGTAGTTAAAAAAATATTACACTTAATGGGTTTCAAATTAATATTTTTGTGAGGAAAAATGAAAATCTGTCGAATCATTATGGGGAATTAAAGCAGATTGCTGAATGAAACCCCTCCAGCAATCTGCTTTAATTTTTTGGTATTTTTATTAAATGCCAAATCTCAGTTTCACCAGCTAAACTGCTTTTAATCTACCGGAAAATAATGTCGTTTCGGCGCATTAAATATTAGAAACCAATTCGTTTTCAATCGGGTATTGAAAGGTTGTACATTATTGATTAAAAATAAAATCTTGATAGCAAATATCAAATGCACCGAAACGACACGACCGTCCTGTCCCCCCAATAGTAAAATGATTCGTAAATTGTATGAAAATGTTTGTTTGATTTCTCAATTAAATAAGTAATATTAAACTCACTTAATAATAGTTAAATGTTTTACTTTAATTTTTACTAAAATTTGAAAGATATAGTAAGCTAAGGACAGTGGTTAGGGAACATCCTTCATAGCATACACTTCTAACCACGTTACAAGTTGTTCGCTATCAGTAAGTCATTATGAAAAACCAAGTCTGAGCAATTATATGATAATCCAAATCCTGCAAAGTTCCTTGCGATTTATGCTTTGGCAACTCCTCAATTTCAAATATGGTCTTTTGTTCTGTAAACTTTCAATGCCTTCTTTAAGTATCTCAAATAAAAAGAATGCTTGATCGTTGTCTCTTTTCAAAATTTATAAGCAAAAATGGAAATATGATTATGCTTAAACTCTAAATGAACATCTTTTTGTTGACTGACAGGCTTTTTTGCAGGAAGTAACTTCGATTAATGGTCCTAGTTTTGTGCAGACGAGTGTTTCCCAAACTTATGACTTCTGTGTTTCCTTTCTGAATTTTTCGTAATGCTGTGTACCACTAATAAAAACAAATGAATGTATTTTTTACTATAAAAAAATTGCACAAAAGTCAAAAATCTCAACTGGCTGCTGACACCACTTATTATTAACTGCTAACTCTTCAAAAAAATAGCCAATAGAAAAATACGTAATTGTAAATTTTCATGGCTAGCTTTGTTTTGAAATGAAATTTTCACTTGTTGCAAGATATTTCGCATAAGAAAGCGTACCCCCACTAAACTGTTCCCGTACCCTTGGAGGTACGCGTACTACGCTGTGGAAAACACTGGTGTACACGAAAGCCTTTATTAGTTTCATTATTTTAAAACAAGAAATGTTTTTATGTTTAGTAACATTTTAATTCGAGTTGTGATAATTTAACAAATGTTTTCGAACACTTTATGTTCTAAAAAGTTACTTAACACAAGATTGCTTAACAGTATTTGAATGAGAAGATAACGATAGAAAGTGTAATTCCATATTTATATTTAGTGTTAATCCATATTTTAAACTATTATTTTTACTATTCAAATAATTTAATGGGAGTGTTTTCAGGTTCTATATAGAAAGAAACTAAAGCTTTTTATAACATCTTTAATGATTAATTTAGGTTACACGTTATAATTAATAATATTTTTTCTACCAATGATATGAGATTGAAGTTCAGGGTGGTCCTAAAGAAATTAGGATCTTTTTTTGTTGAATTTTGTTTCGAATCTTGGGATATTTTTTTGTCAAATTTTTTTAGTAATTTTGTTAATAATATCACACTTTTGAGCCTCGCTTTTTAGTGGCTTGAAAAGCAACATCAGGAAAAACATGATTGTCCAATAATGCTTACTGACAACATCCGAGTTTAAAGAAATTAAATTTGTACGAAGCTTATTTACCAATTCGAAGGTACTGTAGTCAACTAGAAATCGAAATTGCATTTATATCCCTATTTAGATGAACTCGCCTATTTGGTTTAGTGATAATTTTAGCACCAAAAAGGTGACCTTTAAAGACTAACGTTTAATTCATCGACATGCGTAGATCTCGGAACTACGAGTTTGATAAAAATCACTCAAAAAACCGCAACAACTGTACAAAAATATACCAGGGTCCATATTTCATTCGGAATTCCATTAAATGTCTGGAGAGCTTTTGTGTGGGCTACTGCATATACATCTTTTACGATAAAAGTGAATTTTTTTCATAATTGCCTTGGTCCAGAATTCTTAGAAATGTTGCACACTAGATCTTAATTAAGGGGAATTTAAAACATGAATGGGCAGTACGCCCGCCATCTAAAAGAGTATCTGCAATCTTTACTTTACTACTACAGCTAGTAGAATAATAACGAGAAAAGTCTACCTTGTACCTTTTGATGCATTTAGAAGAAACTCTTTCAATCTCTCAAAGCTTTTAAAATTCTTTTCAGCGTAGCTTTTCGGTCATGTACCAGAAAAGCTGAATTTTTTTACAAAATTGGCTAAGAATTCAGTATTATAACGTGTATCCCTTTAAAGAGAACCCTGTGAAAAGTGTCTACCTTATATCGCTTTTGAGATCTGATTCCTATCTGTATAGTACTTGTTTTTCTACTCATAGATAACTTCTTAAAAAGGGAAGAATTAATAAAGGAATCCTGTTATAAATCAATTTATTACAATTGTTTTTTGTAAAACTCCTACTCTTGTAACGATTTATCCTAAATGGAATTTCAATAAAGATAATATTTCAACCAAACAGAAAAATTCGAATTGTGTTTAAGTATAATTACTTTTACAGAAAAATTTTCTACATTGATTTAAGCTTGAGGTTACATGTAAAAAAAAAGAAACGATTGTTAGAGTCGGTAAATCCTCGAAAATTTATAATTGTGGGAGAATTTGAATTAACAACTGTTAGATATCTTTTGAACCAAACACGGCGGTCATTATGCTCAAATTTATAGACTCCTTTTTATCTTTGTTGGTAGCAAGTATTCTATTTTATATTAGTTATAATGCTAAGAAAGTTTGTGTCATTATAAAATACAGTGAACCCTGGGTTGCAGCGCAAACTTTCAATTTTCGATAAGCATTTGTTTTCATAATTATCTTAAAGGCCTCATTTTTTTACTTATTCTATTACTATTTGAAAAATATACTCATTGCATGAGTAATGTAGCGGATATGGCTTGTATTTAATAACTGAATTGTCTACTGTTTTCACAAAATGTGTTTTTTGTGTACCTTGTATATAATTATTATATTACCAGTAATGTTGTGTTTTTTTTGCTGCTTTCAATTTCTTCTTCTGTCACACGAATGTCTATTTTTGTTTTCGAACAAATAAGTTTTACAAATTCAGAAACATTTAGAACAATTGCTTTTTTTGCGCTTACTTCTTTCTAAATTAATCCTTTCAAGACAGCGCCAATTCCATCGTCAACCTCTTTCCCATAAGCTGTTAAAATGAATGTCCAATTTAATTTGAAATTTGGCAAAATTGTACTCTCGTTTGAATTCAACTCGAATTCGATTCTCGTTCAACTCGAGCACAGCCCTCTGCAAATCAAACTCATCGCAATCAATGTGGTGCGATTGAAACTAAATTATCAATCCTAAATTTTTTCTTTTGCGTTAATCATTTCTTTCTTACATATTCTAGCTCCTAAAGATTTTAGACTGTTTTTATTAATTTTTCGTAAATAATTTGAATTAGTGGTTCAGACGATTGAAAACATTCTGTGAACCTGGTAAATAATTTTGAACTTTAATATCTGGAATTTTCAGGATTTTAGTTATTATTTTATAGTTTGCCTCATCAAGTCATCAATTTAGGTTCTTTTTTTGGGAACATACTTCTGAAAATATTCCACAATTTCTGGCCATTGTTAACCATCTTGTTGGACAATGCTTAATAAAACAGTTTTAAGATATATTTAGATCTAGCTGCATTTCCTCAAAGTCTTTCCAAAGCCATACTCATTAAATAATTATAAATATTAACTATTTCTACTGAATAATTTTCTCCCAGCTGCTCCATACCTTTTAAAAATGATGTATAAACAATATGAATGTTTCAAGATCTAATTTCTACTGATTGTTTATTCCTTTCCTTAACTGATTGAATAAAATTCTCCAAACTGCTTTATTTACGTTAGGTCCGTCACCACCAATCATTAATAAATATTCTATCTTCAGTTTATCACCGTGAATTGCGGTCCTTATTGCAGAATCTATGTCGATTGCTTTTGTGTGTCCCAAAATAGATGGTAGAATATAACTCGCGTTTTTTTTAAAATTGCTCAAAAACCTTAAAACTGTTTGTAATTTTTCTATTTTTATTCGTTGTCTCATCTTACAACAGTGAAAAGTAGGACACACCACCTTCTACAATTAGCTTTTTATAGAAATGCAGACGCAGAGCCTCTGTTATAAGGTAGCTAAACTTAGTGTGACTTAAACTAAAATCTTTAGGGACACTTTGGGTAAACATTGCTTCAAAAAGCTCTTTGATGTCGCCGAAATTAAAGCCATATTACATTGAACAATCTTCAATGCTTAAATATCTTCTGCTTTTACACATATTTGAATAGAAGATGAAGGGCGATTAAACCCTGGGGTTTCCATCTCTTGCATCTTCTTGGCGGTTATCTTCGGTTCTTTGTCAATTCTCCTATAACATCTGTGTTTTAATAAATTTCAGATTAATATTTTGCTTATCAAACTCTGTCTTTATATGTTGCTTAAGCGCGTGCAGCAAATCTTTAGCTAATATAAGTCATCTTTTTATTATATACAAAACATACTACACCTTATTAAGGAACATTTTTTTCACATCAATTGTCAACAGTCTGACTGAACGATGTATGTCTTTCCCATTTCACTCTAAAATGTATATTATAAAATGATTACTTCAAGAAATGTTATGAAAGCTTAAAATATTTACCATACTACTAAAGTATGAAAAAAAAATGACGAATGCAATAAAAATGACAACATTAACATTCACTATTAATTTGTAATACTTTATTAAAAATTTCAATCTTTTTATTTAAAGGAATACAAAATAATTGTCAGCGTTCTATTAAATAAAAAAATTTGCAACTTGAGAGCATAGCAGATTTACATTTTTATGAAGCTTTAAATTCATCGAAGGCTAATAGTTAGCGAAAAAATTCCGATATTTCTTTTCCGATTTTGCAATACTTTTTTAACGGATGATTAACTCAATCTAAAACAATAACAAAATTCTAAAACCTGAACGAAATTTTGAAAAATTTCGATATATTCCTACGCTTCAGTTATTATAACAAAACGGCATCGATATTCTAAGAAAGAAGCTTCATTTGAGAGATTGTATTTAAATTTACACATAATTTTATCATTCATAAGATTTATTATATTTTTGTAATTTTTAAAATGTCACGAATCCATAAAACGATTTAAGGAAATTAATATCCCGATGCAATAAAATTTAAGGGTCGCTAATACAAGTTGGCTTGTTTTAGCATTAACTTATATTAGTAAAACAAGTCTTCAGTTTTTTGTTTTTCAGACGAAGAATTGAATGGTAAATGGTGTTCTAGTTAGCACGAGGCATAAATTTAACATAAAAATAAACAAGTATAAAATATGCATAAACTTTATAATGATTTCTTCTCTATCATCTTTATTCAACTAATATATCAAAATTCTTCAGATTCAAGCGTAATAAATCATAATTATATTTTGCCATGGTATATTGTCTGGAAGGAAATGAGCATGATTGCGTGTTTAGAAGTCTGTATCATATTCACAACTAAGTTAAGAAAAGAGCAATGCGGTATAGGATTTAAGTAATCATCCGCCACTGCATGTAGTTCTGTTTTATTTCATTATCAAATTATGCAAATCTGTATTCAAAACAATATAAAAGAGATTAAGAAAGCAAGCAAAAACTTTTGGGATTTAAGAGAGCAAGTAAGAAGGCTGCGCAACATTGCTTAAAGAGTTGGCGATGTTGATATACGTGTGTCATGTTCTTAGATGTAAATTCTGCTCTTTCTATAGAGATAATTGGGGTTTTTTTCTTAACTTGCAACAGAATATAATAAACTTCAGAGTCCACTTGCGTCGATTACTGTTTCTAGATGATAACTAACTTGACGGGATTCACCAAACATGATTGCGTGTTTAGAAGTCTATCATATTCACAACTAAGTTAAGAAAAGAGCATTGTGGTATAGGATTTAAGTAATCATCCGCCACTGCATATAGTTCTGTTTTATTTCTGTATCAAATTATGCAAATCTGCTTTCAAAACAATATAAAAGAGATTAAGAAAGCAAGAAAGAAGGCTGTGCAACATTGTTTAAAGAGTTGGCGATGTTGATATAAGTTTATCATGTTCTTAAATGTAAATTCTGCTCTTTCTATAGAGATAATTGTTTTTTTAACGTGCAACAGAATATAATAAACTTCAGAGTGCACGTGCGTCGATTACTGTTTCTAGATGATAACTAACTTGACGGGATTCACCAAATTTGCCACATTATTTTTTTTTAAAAGTAGTCGTCTTTTAACAAAGTTAGTCGCCATTTTCTTGAAAATAATTGACTGTTTTTTTTAATCTTTTTTTAAAAAAAAAACATAGTAGCCATAATCGTTGTGGCTCAATTTTAGTAGATAATAACCTTCAGTAGTGACCCTAGCCCCCTACATATTTTATTTTTTTTAATTTGGAATCATTTTAGCACTAGATTTGAGTACTAGAACCGGATTATTATTATTTTACAGATTTAAAAAAAAAATCATTTTTTATATTTCAATTACAAATTTTTTTATTACATAAACAAAAAGAACTATTGAAATATATACTAATTAAGCAAGAAAGGTATAAACAATAAATTAACCGGTATAACGTTACGTACGTATTATATCCGGTAACCTAAACTATTGCAAAAGACCGGAAATTTTCCTTTTCTTAAACTGCAAAAAGTTTAGTTTCTTCTTTGGAAGAAGTCCAAAACAAGTTCTTCGTTTCTGATTCTTTTCTCTCTTTTTTTTAAATCTTTTTAAAAAAAAAAACTATTTTTATCCCGATTTACATTATTTAACTTATAAAAAACAACATTTCGTTATTTGAGAAACGTAACCTACATTTTTTTCAAGTATAATCCTCTTTTGTGGCTTTACTATCTTTTTATAAAAGAATTTATTGGTAACCTCAATTTTTTTAGTAAACATGCTCTGAACACTTATTATTTACTTTATTTAATGCATCCTTTTAAAACAGAGTGAAAATTTTAACTCTAATTGATTTTAATTGTTCTATTTCATATTTAGTTTCTTTTTTATTTTTGACGAAATATAATTTTTTCCTACTTAGAATGTGGAATGAAACACAGTGAAAAGCGTCCGGCCACCTAATTCCATAATTTCTTTTGTTTATTTAAATTCTAAATTAAAAAAAAGAATAGACACATTTCCCAACACAAATGCAGCCCTATTTAAAATAAACATGAATTTACATTTTAATGTTTTTATAATCATAAAATTTCATGTCTAATAATAGCACATAGAAGTGTGGATATTTGACTGTATAAAATCCTAGCATATCACTTATTAAAACGTCATAGAAGTAAAGAATACGAAATTAATATTAAAATGCAAGAATATTGTTAGAAATTTCAACTAAAAACATGTCTAAATTAATGAATAGAATCTAACGAATCTAAATAATGAATAGTCATTTTAATTAATGAACATAGCCCTATTTCGTTATAAGTGTACAAATAATTTTAGGAGCCACTGCACAAAATTATTAATTATAAAATCATTCTACCGACTGAACTTAAATTTTAATAACTTTGATGTTTCCACACCTCCGAACTTCAGACGGACCTTCGCGAACAAAATGTATCTAGAAAATTGCTTGATTGTGGAAAATCCTGACTATCATATGTTGGGCTCAATCAAGTTGAACTTTAGAAAATGGGTTTTTAACATATCTGAAAAATATCTTCAGCAAATAACGAAAAGTCACCGGGAAGGACAACAAATAATAATAAAAAGATTACGTAGTGCTTATGAATACTGATTTACTATTTATTGGCTTTTTCTGTAAAAAATCGGAAGTCGTCATGGAGAAATCTTCAGAGGAAGACATTGGCTCACATTGGGCTGTCTGGCCTATTGTGATGATGATGGCTTTCTTTAAAAAAGATATTCAGCTACTATTGAATAATCTTTTAATCTTATAGTATTAAATTAAAATGTTCGATATTGTTGCTTTAAAAAGAATCATTGAAACACTTTTATTCAACTTTATTTTCCATCAAAGTAATAATTTGTGGTTAGCGAGATTTGTCATACTTTAATTGAGAGATGAAAATATTTTTGTCATCTTCAGAAATATTCGACTGTCAGAACTTTTAAAACGGGACGGAAATCAACAGAACTTTCTGGATTTTAGCATCAATAATATATCTGAAGTGTCAAGAAGTGACTTCCCTAAGGCAACATGTTCTCAGAATAACTTTAAAAGGAGTTAGCAAAAAATTTTTAAATCACTTCAAAATATTATTGAGAATATGAGTAAAAAACATGTTTATTGTTAACCAAATTTTTGATGTCAATATTTTGACAAATGATTAAAGGCAGAATAAATGCAAAAATGAGTAATTTTTAAAATGTTGTGTTTGTTGAAGGAAAACTTTAAATAAACGAAGCGTTCCAAAACTATTTATTTTGAACAATGAGAATTTTAAAGGACTGAGCATAAGTGTGATCAGATGTGAACAGGGTTCGAATCCTAGCGATTTCTGGTCGAAACGAATTCCGCATCCGACTTGCACTGACCACAGTGCAGATGTAAAATGTCCTCAGTGGTAGTCGGATCATGGGTTAGAGTCCCTTTGCCGTCAGGCTAACCGTGGGAGGTTCTTGTGGTCTTCTTCTCTTTGTAACGCAAATGCTTGTTAGTTTCATCAAAAAGTCCTCCACTAAGGCAAATTTCTCCCAATTCATGAGTTCTCTTGTCTTCGGGATTAGGTTCAAAATTACAAGGCTACGTAGTTGAACATTAGTAGTCAAATACCCAAAAATTGGGTCGGCTGTTCAAAATCGGTTGTAAAGTAAAAAATAAAATAAAAATCTAATGCACACTCTTTTGAAACATATTTTACTATTTCTGCTGCTTTGGGGATTATGTTTAACAAAAATATAAGTGAATTAAAATAATACTTTACAGTTCATAAAGTATTGTACTTAAAAACAATATAAGTCGGTACAAAAAAAATAAGTCCTTACAGAAAAAAATAGCATATTAACTTTCCTAAAAATTTTTGCTCAGTGTTGATTTGAACAACAATTTAATAAATATTCGTCTTAAAAAGGCGTCGTAAGGACAGAGTGTTTGCCTAGGATCTCGCGTTTCTAGAAGTATATGTGGTCCCACGGCGTTAATAGTCAAAATTAATATATTTAATAATTCTGTATATTCTTAATCATTTTAATATTCACATTTCTTAAAATTATTTTATTTTTGGATATTTGAAAATTTTGTTTTTTTGCTTTATAGGTTTCATATAGGTGAAATAGAAAAAACAAAGTATTCTTCATGTTTTCAGTGGCTTCGCATAAAAATTCAGTACTATATAATTTAAAAAATAAGATTTATTTAAACATTCTTACAATGATTAATTAAGCAGGTCTTAAAACGCCAAGTCTTTCACTTCTTACTGATGTAATGTTGTTTCTAAAATATAAAAATTAAGTTAACGCTTAAAATATAATGAAAAAATAGAAAACTTAAGTTGTCCATTTTTAAAAATTCGACGAAGAATTGATTTTAATAACGTAGTTGAAAATATGGAATGCATTTGTCGTTCCTAACCGGATTGACTGTGATTGTGGGAGGCATCATGTCTATATGATTGACAACATTTAAAAACACACACACAAAAAAACATTTATTTTAAATAAAAACAAAACACAGCGTTCCAAAATATTTTAAAAGCCAATTCCAAAATATTTCCACTTCTTCTTTACATCTCTTGCCATTCTCAGAGCAACCCAAATATCCAGAACAAATTTGGTGGCGCTGGTGCAAACCACTTGGAGCCAGATAGGTGGCGCTGCACACCCGCCTACACTGCAGTTGGTATTTGGCGCAACAGCATTATTCTGAGATCACCACGTGAGAATAATTTAAGAAGGTCCCGCAAAGTCTAGTTGAAAATAAGGAATGCATTATTCTGAGATAACCACGTAAGAATAATTTAGAAGGGTCCCACAAAGTCTGGAGTATGATTCTGGTGATTTTTAACATAGGCCTTTCAATCGACAAAACAAGTCATGAGAACAATTAATGGTTTAAGCCATTCCACATTGTATGCAGTCGTCAAAAAAGTATTGGCACATCTATATTAATTTAAATATTTGCGCAACGAAAAGTTCTACCTAATTAAACTGTATTAATCGCATTTTTCAATAGAAAACTATATCACTTTAAAAGTCGAGACATTGTTAATAAAATATTTACACGGAAAAAGCACATTTTATTTTCAGGAAAAAATATAGGCATACTCGAATATCATTACAACCACTAAATAAAACCTTAAATTCAAAACTTATTGTTCTGGGACTAGAATACTAAGTCACGTTCGCTGTTATTTTGAATTTCTGTATTCCTAAGAAATATGAAATTCCAGGCTTGATTCGAGAAAAGATATGTCTCCGTGAAATAGGAAAAAGTTATCGGCACATGAAAAAGCAGTAAAAATTGAACTTTCAAGAGTTTTTTACATTATTAAAAAAGTGAAAGAAGCAGGATCCACGAAAAATAAACCCCGATCTAGTCGACAAATCAAAGTAAATGACAAGTCAATGACAGCACAAACGATAAATGTTCTCCATATGAGTGGTCTTCAGGGTAGAAAACCAAAGAAAAAAACAGTTTATTAGTGAGGTTAATAGAAAAAAAGAGACTTGAGTTTGCAGTTGCCTATCGAAATAAGCCAATGGAGTTTTGGAAATAGTTCTTTTTTCTGATGAGAGTAAGTTTGAAATATTTTGACCAAAAAGCATTTTAACAGTTTCGTGTGAAAAAATATATTGCTCTTCATCAGAAAATATCATATCAACAATTAAGCATGGTGGAGAAAATGTGACTGTTTGGGACTGTATGGCGCATAATGGGATTAGAAATTGTTAATGACAGGATGACAGTTGCGCCGTAACATGAAAAGCATAGCTAGAAAACTAACTAGGCCTCCAAGATACTTGTATATTCCAGCAAAATAATGATCCTTAACATTCTGAGAATGTAACAAGGAAATGGTTGCTTTCCTTGTTACAAGAGGAAACCATGCCATGAAGATTAGAGGCAGTCATTATGGCTAATGGACTGCATACAAAATGTTAAAAAGCAAGTCACAGATAATACAAAATGTTATAATTTGTTTCTCAAAGTGTGCTAATACTTTTCATGCAAAAAAATATGTATATTGATGTTTTCATGTTTGAAATTCTGTAAAAGCAGCTTTTTATTCCCATTTACTCTTGTTTTTACTATGATTAAGGTAAAAAAGTCATAATTCGGATGAGGTTAATTATTTGTCTAGTAAAAATTTCAAATTAGCTTAGTGTGTTAATACTTTTTTGTCAACTGTATGTTTCCCTTAAATTTGTAATGTCCAGGGCCCCCGTTTAAGCTACCGCTTTTTAATTTTTTCATTCTGATTTTGTACGAATGCTTTTATGAATTGCCTGTTCTGAAGAGGTTAAATTATGTTTAATATGTTTGCCGCAAAGGACCAGAGAGCCTAAAAATGTGTTTTGAATTTCGAAAATAAAAGATGTTTGTCACCTTGGCAACTTTATTTCTTACTTTTTTTTCTTTCCAATACGCTGTTTACTACCATAGCTTTCAGGATTCCTGATGTAACTATATTGACTGCAGCCCTGGACAGTCCTATTTCCTTGCAATTTTAAAACCACTCAAGCCTATTTTTTTTAAAAGCAAAAATTCTAACTGGATCCCTTTGGCATTGTATTGCGAATGTAAACTGCAAAAATCTGGTTTCATAAAATTCTGATTTGCTTCTTGTACTGGAGCAAGCCGTAAAACAATGACGACTTGACAAAGACGTAATTAGTGTCGATTTCATACTTTTTTTCGAAGTTGTTTTTCAATGATTATGTGAAATTTTTCCATAATTTATATAATATGCGGTTTAAAAATAATTTTTTCATGCATAGCAAATAGGGTCTACATTTTCAAGTAAAAAATTAACTTGTATATTGAGCCATTACAGTGATGTTTCATATTTGGCAACTTTTTGCACGGCTTTATACTTTTTCCAGCTCTGTATATTAAATACAATGACGATGAATTCAAGGGGCTGTGCAATTGTCCGGTATCCTCTTCTTAAACTATAAATCCGATTTTGTAAAAAGAATCGATTTTTGTTTAAAGTGCCATTCTGTTAGAAACAGCCTATAACCCCTTCGAAGCCAAAAGTGTTCTAGAAAGCATACTTTACTTTATATTGAGAATGGTAAACAAAATAATCGTGAAGATCTCCGAGTGGAATACACCTTATGGAGGCCAGAAGTCGCTAGTGGTACCGAGACCAAAGTTGAATATTCAGTTAATTCGAGTAACATCGGTTTTAAATTGTGGCGATCTACACATTTTTCCTGACACAGAACAAGAGTCACATAAAATTGTACTTCTTTTTTAATGTATTATTAACACGTTCACGCCGGGAAATGTGAAAATACTGGTAGAAGAACTATTTCAATATTAGATAATATTCGGGAGGAGTTAATCTATTCTCAGCAATAACAATTCACTTTAAGGAAATTTATCACGGCGGAGAAGCAATTCAATATAAAAATTGCATCCGTTAAAAACAATTGGTAGTTATGGATTTTTATTATTCCCGGAAAAAAACTTAAAAATAAAAATTTATTGTTGCCAGTTTTTATTCCGGTGCGCTGCCAAGATGAGACAATCTAGCGTGACCCACCGGTGGGTCACCCCGGTGTGAACGTGTTAAAGATTACTTTGGATAAATTAAAGATTATTTCGGTGAATTGAAACTTCTTAAAACGTTATTATGCGTAGGATCACAGTCTTTATTCCTCCCAACTAGGTTTATTGATTTTTTTTTGAAAATGAAAAAGGAGAAAATTTTTGGTCTCTGGTTTCAATCTTGAAAAGATAAACATGAATTCAAATATAAATTCAATAATTTCCAATAATAATGATTTTGAGGCAAAACTAATTTTGTTGTGTTCCTAAAATTTTAGTTGTAGTAACAACTAATCATATCCAATTGCGTAGTGAATATTGTCTTCAAAAGATTTTAAACTTGTTGAACCCTGATTTTATAAAACTTAAAAAAATGTGTGTGTTATTAGGAGACAAGGTGTTTTATTGAAGAATCCAAGACAGAATTGAAATTCATAAAATCTGTTTATGGATTAATTGGCACCGATATCACCAGCATATTAGTAGTGATACTTCTCCTATTCTGGTTTACAAACATTAAGACTTGCCCGAAAGTTTGTGGAGACAATTTGGAGGTTAACACAATTAATTGAATTAATTACATACTCAATATGTACTAAGTTAGAGAAAACACCCGTATTTGTCACTTTTTGTTCACTGGCACCTTTGCATTTTTCAATATCATTTAATAAAAATAAAGCGTTTCAAAATATTAATGTAAAGGAACAAATATAAAAGCTATCTGAATAAAGTTAAAATTAATAAAGCAGACATCCCCTCAATTAAATCAAATCAGGATTTGAAAGCCATATGGTGAATATATTAATAGCAGAACACCTCATCACATACCTAAAAAATATGTCTAAGTAAAGGAACAGACATTTGAACGCCTATGTAAATCAGGCAGTGATGCTCCCCTTCTATTTTGGTTTTCTTTACACGCATTACGAATTGCACTTGAGCTATAAGTTTGTGGAGACTGGGCATTCACAAGTTCAGCTTTTGACAGAAATTAGCTTACATGAGTGAAAAAAGTACACGAAGTCTAGGTTCTATCGACTGAGCGTAAAAGATTAGTTTTTAAGGAAAATTGATCAAACGGTGAATTATAAGATAACGATTCAAGATAAAAAACAAAAACCAGAAAAAGTGCACAAATCTCACAGGGTTACATATACTGGGATCCTTTTGCGTTTACCTGAAGAAAATAAACACAGTACAGAGAATTAAGCAAGGAAATTATGCTCACTAACAAATTTTGCAACGAAATCAAAAATTTTAACGTAATTGTCAACGAGTTGTGTCATTTGTTGTTCAAATCGAATATCAAATTTTTAAAAAATATGGAATGAAAACGTTTAAACCGTTGTTGGTCATAGTTTAAATTATTTCATCCAATATCCAGAAATATCAATAACGTCTAAAATCGTTCCAATAACCGCTATCGTAAACTTTGTTTAAAAAACTACACCAAACATTAGCGTGATTTAATTCTAGATAAAACGGCGACTCTGGTGCTTTTATATAGGCTATTAAAGATAACCCACTAAATAAGAAAGAATTATAGTTAGCTCCTCTAGAAAACTTGAACCGTAACTGTAATGATGTAGACTATATCTTGAGATAGCAGTTTTTATTCCCTTAGGTGGTGATAAACCCCTTCCGACCAATGAAATGTCTCTGACACACTTTTAACGATTATAGTTTGTTTAAAAGTTTACTATTTAAGTGTTAAAATATACTGCAGCTCTTGTACTTTATTAAAACATTTATTTAAAGTATATAATAAACATTCATCTATAATGAGTTATAAAAATTTAAAGTATATAAAAATACAATTTTGCAAACTTAGAATTTTTGTTTAGGCCATGCGTTATAAAACTATATTATCGTTTCAAAAATTAATTTGAACAATAATCACTTCATTTACCATTTTATTACTATATTTGATATTTCCAGCAAATATATTGTATTTCAATATCTATACAGGGTGTTTATAAAGTCCCGGACCCATTTTGATGTTTAATAACTCATAAAATAATAAAGATATAGACTAAAATTAATAACATAAATGGTTAGATAGACACAAAAAGTTTCATGACCCTTGTCAATGAACGTCCACGTGTGCCCCCTTCGTCGCACGAAGAATATCAAGTCGATAGTCAATTTCACGCCAGGTAGCGGCAAGCATGTCGGCATCCACAGAGGCCATTGCGGTTGTAATTCTGGCTTTAAGGTCATCAATGTTCGACACGATCCTCTTGTAAACATTGTCCTTTATAAATTCCCAAAGAAAAAAGTCCAGCGGCGTTATATCAGGTGATCTGGGTGGCCAAGGAATTGGATCTCCTCGCCCGATCCATCTTCCTGGAAAATGGTCATTCAAGGAACTACGAACGATGATACCCTAATGAGGTGGTGCACCATCTTGTTGCAAAAAGACATCTGGCTGAAGCTCTTCTAGTTGTGGAAATACGAAGTTTTCCAACATGTCTAAGTATACGACTGATGAGACCGTCTTTTTTGTAAAAAAGAAAGGCCCAATGACTCGATCGCGCATTAGTCCACACCACACATTAACCTTTGGGGAATCCCTTTATGGGTCATGGTATTGAAACTTTTTGAGTCTATCTAACCATTTATGTTGTTAATTTTAATCTATCTTAGTTATTTTATGAGTTATTAAACATCGAAATGGATCCGGGACTTTATAAACACTCTGTATTTTAAAAGCATTTATGTATTACTATATATGTATTTTGTGAAAAGTTTATTCTTCTGTAATGCAAGGATTTGAGATTGAAGAATGTAAATATGAGTAATAGGCAATTGCTTAGTACTTCTTAGTATTTATTGCCATAATGAATAGGGTATTAAATACTACAATAAGCAAAACAAAATTTAATATAGAGTAAAAGTTAAATGAAATAGTGTAAAGTGAAAAAAACTAACAATGAATTTTCGAATGAACGCCTTTTTCAGTTACAATTTAGAGAGATAAATTAAATTTTTAAGCTGAATATCAAATAAAATTCTAATAAAGTTATATGACAATTTTTGCAGTATGGATAAATATTAATCAATTATGTTAGAAATATTATAATGATGTAATCAACTAAATTTAACTCAAAATCAACATTAAACATAGAATTTTTTCTTACTCGTATAAAATATTTCATTATATGTTTTGTAAAAGCAAAAGAAAGTATTACACTCTTTTGTCTTTTACATTAATCCTATAAGAAATGATTACATGACATTGCCTCAAGGAGTTGGTCGTTTTTCTCCTCTTTAGATTTACAAAAAAAGTGTTGAAGACATTCAAGAAATAAAAATAATAATCATAGAAATTTCCTTCAACAAAAAAGCCTCTAGTTACAATTTTTTTCTAATTTATTTTCTGTTGAAGAGAAGTTTTTCCGATTGTATTCTAGGAAACTTACTAATAAATCACTAAAAGAAAAACATATTTACACAATATTTCCTGACAAAAAGCGAAATTATTCATTACGCTTAAATAATAGTAATTTTCCAGGGAACAGTAAAAACCAGATTAATTATCTGTTTTCTTTATTTAGTTATGAATAATCCAAAAAATTAAATATGTAATTATATATTTGTCCCGCATTTGATGCATGAAATTAATTAATAATTAGTCAAAATATTTTGCAATTATGTATTTATGCCTGAAATATTTTAACTCTAAATTTGAATATATAATAATAATTGTATTATTTTCATAAAAAACACGTGTAAAATTATCAATTCTAACTGCCTCTTCGTCCGTGGTTATTCTGTAATATTTCCATTAAACTATACCTAGTTTAATCGAAATATTATATGTATTACACAATAGTATTAATTATACTATTTGAATACCCTATAATAATGAGTACTTTTTTTATTAAACATCATTTATGTATTGAACAAGAGTATTCATCATCTAAGGAATTTAAAATCGAAGTTTTGAGTTTAAAACTAAACAACAAATGCCGCAATCTATAGTTTCCAGTTGAAACACGAAAAGGACTCTCGGTAGGTAGATTAAGGAAAAATCAGGATCCGCCCAGGAAGAATATAGTAGCCACACTAGAAATATAGTGGCTACAAAATGAAATCCTTTTCAAAAAATGTGTAAGTTATTTCCTGAAAAATTTATGATAGTCATTAGATTTTTCAGCTGTCTAAGCATTTAAATATGAAATTTTTCTAATTTGAAGAGAATTCCCCACCCAGTAAACTAAGTTTTCTGTTACCCGAATTATGATATACAACAGAATTATGGTAACAGGTAAGCAGATTATGATAACATAAATTATGATAATAGGTAATCAAAATTATGATATACAGCATAAACATTATAGGTCGCATTCATTTCGGCGACAATCACTTCATCGATAGGCCGTTTCATCGACAGATCATTTCATCGACACCACTTCTACAGATCATTTAATTGACAAAGTTATTTCATCGTTGGGCTATTTCTTCGAGAATTTTATTTCGTCAATAGGCTTGTTTCGTCGACAGGGTATTTTCTTCGACAAAGTTGTTACGTCATCTGCATTTCTTCGTAATTTAGTACATTTTTGTGTGTCTAAGTTTTTTAAACTTAGCTTAAAGTAAACTTTGTGTCCTATGTTGCAATTGTCAGAAAATATATATTTTTTAATTTGAAATTGTTTGCTTCTTTTGTTGTACTACGTTACGTTGAAAAAACTGAGCCTCAGTTCAATCGGAGTTTTAGTAGTATTTTATTCGTATTTGTTTCTATGATTGTTTATGTTTAGTTTTTGAAGATTATATATTATAGATTAACACCACAAAGCAATTACTATAATTAATGTTAATGACTCTTGATACAGCAAGTGAAAGAAAAAAGAAAAGTACTGGGGGAAAAAGACTGAATTTTTCATTTCTCAGTAATTTTTCCTTTCAAAAAACATTTTAGAATAAATAAGCTAAAATTTTCCTTTTTTTAAAAAAAACTGACATTCTTAATGTGGCATTTTAATGATAAAAATTTTACATTTTAACAATTTTTTTTCTATAATTTTATTTAACATAATAGAAAAGAAAGAGGGGAGGTAGAATTATATACATTGAAATATTTAATCAATTCTTTTGTGCGTGAGAAAGGAGTGAAGTAATTTCCATATATATATTTCATTGCAGTCATCAGATTTTAAAAAGATGAGTCATGCTCATTAATGTAACTGAATCATTATTTGTTAATATAATATTTTTGCTACTTACATCTGGGAGGAATTTAAAGAAAAGTTAGACTTCAAATCCTAAATTTTCAGAATATAGATAAGAAATATGCTGGCGGCGCAGAAAAAAAACTGTAAAGAGGGAAAGAAATAAAAACAAATATCTGTCGAAAGTACCTAGTTTTATGAAATGTAGCAATCTTTATTTATTTTCAGAAGTGACTACTAACATAAATATGATGAAATGGCTTCGTCTTCATAATCAGGTAAGAGTTCTCTGTAAATTACATTTTGTTATAGCTTATGGGCATATTAATTGGTTAGTAATTAACCAATTATTAAAAATTCATTTTTTTCTAAATTGTAGAGTATTGTTGCTGCAACAATTTCTTCAATGCATTTCATAGCTAAGGAAATAAAATGAAAGGATGTCTGCTTTAAAATTGAAGGAAGATAAAAGAGTTAGTTATTCATTATTTTATCTTTAAGATGAGTTTAGACTATGCATATTGAGTTTTTATACCTAACGATGTGATGTTGTCCATTGATTTGTTATGATTAGAGTTGATAGCAATACTCAATCAATTCTACAAGAAATATTGTTTCTTCATTACTATCAATTTATTAAATATATTTATAGAATGTTAAGAAATAAGTCTAAAAATGTTTCAAAGCATCAAATATCGATTGTTTTGAGAATTATAGTAACAAATTTATTTATTATTTCTTTTTATAAATACATATTTTATTTGCCAATATTATTTCTAGCTAAAAACTTCGTAATAAACTTCGTAATATAATACCAAAAGTTTAAATTAACAAATTGAAATTTTGCTACTTTCTAAAAGTTAATTTAAAATCTTTAAAAAGATAATTTTTGTAATGATCTGATATTAAATGTTTTTTTAATAAAATAAGCATGCCTAAGTGTATTAAATACCTCTTCATTTCTAAGATTTAAAATGTTTTAGAACACATTTACGGCATTAAGCTAAGATTGACAGATCTAGGGCCGTATGTTGTGTTGAAAATGGTTGTATTCTAAAAAACGCAGCCGTTAAAAATACACCCGTTTTTAGCAATTTTAAAACGTGCCACAAAACACATTTGAAAGGACAACTACCTTCAGATGAGTTTAAAAAAATGTGCATCAGTTTAGAAAAAATAAATGAAGAACAGAATATTTTGCATGGTTTAGAGTGTGAAAATATTCTAGAGAACCTAAGCAACCCACTTATGAAATGGGTATAGAAAACTTTAAAGATGCTTTTTATTTATAAATGGACAATTGCAGTCAATTTTTTTTATGTTCTTAATGAATTCAGAATGATGGAAAAGTCCTGAAAAACATCTTTTTACCTCCCAAAAAATGCTACTTTTTTAATTAAGAGCAATTAAAAATCGTGTACTTTCGTTTTCAGTTTAAAAAGGAAGTCACGTGACTTTTAAGAAAGTGACGCCATTCGAGCCTGACTCGCGTTTGTTTACACTTTTTCTCCTTGGTGATTTAACGCTTGTTTACGTGCCTAGTTGAGCGTCGTTTGTTTTTTTAAAAATATATTTTAAAATCGAAGTGTATTGCTTCTAAAATAGAAGGACACTTTGGGGGAAGATCTTTGATATCTTTTTTACCTAAACTAGAAGCATGAATAAATTTTTGGGATGAACCAACTGATGAAAGTTTAGATTTTTTCCAATAGCATTCTATTTCTGTTGGAGATGGTAGCGAACATTTTCGGTGAACCCAGAAAAGAAATGCTATCATGTGCTTGCATCCTCCTGCGCTGGCCGCACAGTTATCGCACACTAATGAGTTTATGACCCCAGAAGATTCATCACATGTCAAAGTTATTGCATATGCTTTGGTTTTTATTTTATGCTCAGGAGTCATTTTCCCTTTAACAATGAAGATATCACTTTCTCGCTTAACTTGCACATAGCCTATAGCATTATCCCCATATGTTTGTCTTGCTGATCTGAAGTTAAAATATATATATATATATATATGTGAAAAAGATGATTTAAAAACTGAAAAACAGAATCTTATTAGACTAAACAACCAACTGAGACAGACCTGGCCTCCCCAAGGCCATAGTGTCGATAAAGAAGAAGAAGTTTTTTTATAGCTTTCCTATGTCCATGTAATATTAGTTTGTGTTAATCGCTATTTCATATCTTTCTTTTCCGTAAAAATTCCAAAAGTTTCTGGAAACCTTAAATTATGAAATAGTTATTTAATATAAAATTTAGTATACATTAATTTTTTCTTTTTTTTTACAGAATAGGGATAAAAACTATTATATTTTTTTAAATCCTTCAATATGCACACTATCTGCATAACTAGACGCTTTAAAATATAATGTAATAAAAATCTTTTTGATTTTTAATACATCATTCATAAAATGTACCAGTATCTTTCAAAATGGTTCATGTTATTATTTACACCTTGGATTTAACACTTTAAAAAATATTATGAAGCAAAACTTAATTTTAAATTTAATAAAAAAATTCGATAAAAAAACATTAGCAGGTGTAGTTAAAGTAAAATATACTAAAATTGAAGATGTGTATTTATGTTTGACAGTAGAAAGGGTAAAAATATTCTATAACTAGCTTGCCTCTGACTATTTCTTTAATTTTTTTTTATAAATTAGAATCTAATTTTCTTTAATTTTATTTTATTAAATATTAATTTTTGATAAAACAATAATTTTTAATAAAAATAATAGCTTATTTATTTTTATAAAATCGTTTATAAATTATTTTTAATAAAATTGACTTCAATTAATTTTTAACTAAATTAATTTTAATAAAATTGATTGTAATTATTATAAAGTTGTTTATAATTGGTCTTTAATAAAATAATAACTTTAATTCAAATTAATTTTTAATAAAATAATACATTTTATTAAAATTAATTTTTAATAAAATAATTTTAATAAAAGAGTAAGTATAACGTTTATAATAATAATTTTGTGAGTAAGTATAATTATTTGTTTTTGTGAGTAATAATAATTTAGTGTGTAAGAATAGCGTTTAGTTTTATACTTTTATGAAAGTGGAAAGATGTTTTTAGTATACTTAAATCCTTGCTATATTTTAACGTGTACCTATATGTGTTATAACAAATCGCCGTTCCATTTTCACACACAAAATTATTTACAGCCAGGGGCGCCGGTAGAATAAAATATAGGGGGGTGCAACCCTTTAACAAACTACCATCCCCACAAAAAAAAAGATTAAAACTATTCTGTATGATTGCAATTCTTGTTTGATTAATCAATTTTTTACATAAAATTTTATAACTAAATTGCTTTTCTATTTATTTTTAATTGCTTAAAGAAAATCCAGGGTTGTGCAAGTGCACCTCCTTGCCGACGCCCTTATTTACAGCTACAGTTTATAAATAAACAAATTTATACCTTTGAGCCTTTATGCCTTTGATTTCAGGCGAAATGAAATCTTGGTTCGTTCGAAAAAAATCCATAATCATCTCTTCAGTAACTTGCGGCAAATTGTCCGTTTGAGCTTTTTGAAACCCCTCTTCCATTTTGATTCTATATATGCAATAGATTTCAAAATATTTGCTGCTAAATACGCATTTAAATACACGCGGGAAAATTTGGAAAAAATAAGTTAAAGAAGAGCTAGTTAAAACCGCAAGAAAGAAAATACATAATAACAACGGGAAGGTCGTGAGGAGTAAGGCTCTAATGACGTCACACCAATCAGCGGTCGTTTTCGAGTGAGGGCGTTTTCGCTCAAATTAAAATATTAATAATTAAATAAATATTTATTTGTCAGAGTTAAAAATTATATTTTCGTAATCAGGAAATCAATCTTAAGAAGTAATGACTATAATTTGGAAAATTTAAGAGATGCTGCAATTGTCCATTTAAAATAACCACAGAATACCAAGAGAAAAAAATGCGAGAGATCGTAGAAAATTCACTATTTTTGGATGAAATTATTTATTCGAGTTTAATTTCTCGTCTCTGGCAATTAAGAGAAACACCTTAAAACATAAAATTATTTCTCAACTGAACAATATTATATTCTTTATTCTATATCGTTTCTAAGGTTAACACTACAAATATTTTAGAATAAAAATTTATGAAACTCCACGCATATTTATTGCCTCTAATACGTGTGTAATTGGAGAACATTTCGTTACCTCTTGTTCTTCAATTACTTTTATAAAATCTAATGAACAAACTGCTCAATTTATCCCACTTCGTTCAGTGCTCAAAGCAGTATTGGAAGAACCCAATTCATCATTGAAAATATTTGAGGATCGCAAGCATATACAAAGAAACGAACATGTTTTATTTAACATTACAAGTGGAAAAGCATGTGAAAAACATACTAAAATCCCAGAGAAATATATGCTTCCTCTATTTCAATATTCTGATGGTTTTGAATGTGATAATGCATTAGGAAGTCATAGTAGCTTTCATAAAATTACGGCTCTCTATATTAGCTTACTTTTTAATCTTCCTGAATATTTTTGAAATTTAGATAACATTTTAATTGTTTGTTTACAGCATAGCATCCATATAAAAATAATTAATTTTAAAAGTTTATATAGTAAAATGATTAACGAATTAAACTAAAAAAATTTGGTGAAAGAAGTGATATAAATACACCACATTATTGTGAGAAATTATTTTTTTACCTTATCTACCATAACTAGAGACATTAATTGAGGATAATCCCGAACTAATGTCCGCAATTATTGGGGATAGCTAGATAATAATTAGGGATATATCTTTGTAGAATGTGTAAGATGCTACAAAGACAAATATTACTATATTGTGTGGTGAGAGTATTTCTTTAACAAGAAATGTTGGAGGATATCAGATTTGTCAATGCAAAATTTCAGTAGGGATGGAGTTAAAGAGCTCTGTATTTGGAATGGAATATTCCATTTTCATTGTAATTAAAATATTAGATGGATATAATGCATATTTTTAGGGTTGTTGCATCTATGGTTTACCTATCATTCTTAATTTTTTACTAAGAACTACTTTGATTTGAATTTTGTAAGTTATAAAAACTTTTTTGTTCACGTTTAATAAATCTAAGCAGCCTTTGCTGAAAGTAGAGGTAGGATTTATCAATTTAAAAATGATCAGTATTCCAGATGATGATTTTTGCGAAATATTCAGACTTTCTAATTGGTGATTTAATTCCTGAAAAAGATTCTTTATGAGAACTGTATGTCGTTTTGCGTAAGACTAGTGAAACCATTATGTCTTTTCATGTGTGACACGAGCATTTGAATTTGTCAATTGAAAGAAAGCTAAAAAAAACATCACAGCATGATTTTTTATTCATGGATCATAAACAGATTTGATATCAGTTCCAATTTCTCTTGAAAATACGGAATTTTTTGGGTTCAATTTAAATGATATTTCATCACAAGACATTACAGAAGTTAAATGTGAATGTTGGGTAAATTATAATGGAATCGTATATAGTTAAAAAATTGGTTTAAGTTATAGGTAATAAAAATTTTCAACTTATTAAAATTCAAGTAAAAAAAATATGAAACAGTTCTTTTTATTGAATAATTCTTAACTTTAATGTAACAGTCTGCGTTTGGTCAAGAAATAAAAATGATTGTGAAGCCATCGTTTAATTCGGTAAGCAAAACCCCCTAATGCAACAAAAAATAATAATATTTTTCCTTCAAAGACAGTTGTTAGATAAGCAAGAAAAAAAACGCCTCTTCTGGTTTTAATCAGGATTTTCTATTAGGTCAAGCCATATTAGTACTGTCTGCAACCTACTAAATAGTTATTAAATTACAGCCATATTAGTACTGTCCGCAACCTATTATATTATTAAATAGCTATTAAATTACATTAGCATAGCAGTGTTTTAGCTTTTTAGAATATTTGTTTTTAATGTTATTAATATATCATTTGAATTCTATTTAACGATGGTGATTGCGAAATTTGATTCCACAGTCTTCCAGTAATAGCAAACTGAACAATTAAAAGTATAACAACTACAATTTTATTTTCTTAAATGAAATCTTGTCTGTTTAAACTGTGCGTCTTACGTTCATATTGAGGTTTTATTGCTTATGGAAATAATAATTTTGGATGCAAATTCAATTAAAAAAGAAACGCAAAATAGCATAAACATTATTTCTTTAACACAAACACCATTTATTATCACCAATTTTGTTGACACATTTAAAGCCAAAAAACATCAATGAAAATCAGTATATTACTTATGCAGACTTTTTGTTTTGCCAACATTCGAAACAAATGTGAATAGGACAAGTTTTTAGCAATAGAAAATTAAATAGTCGAAATTAAACTTCGACTACTATCTATTTGTTAAATGAAGCAATATCTATTTAAACTATATATCTATTTATTACTATTATCGATTTATCTATTGAAGCAATAATCTTAAATGAAGCAATATCTATTTGCCTTTCACTGACTATTTTTTTGTATTTAAAAGCCATGATTTAGGTTGCATAATGATTTTAAAAATAAAAAACAGACAGAAAATAGCATAAAGAACCGAATGGTGTGAACATTATTCCCACTGTTTGCAACCTATTTATTTCTCTTCCATTTTATCGAAAACGCATTAAAAACCAAAAGCATTAGTGAAAATCTGTCTATTACTTATGTAGACTATTTTTACGCCATTTATGTCAAACGAATACGAATATGACAGTCAGACATTACGGCGGTCATAAAAATAATTCATTTCTTTTTGGGCGATAAAGTAAAACGGGAATTGAATGTCTGTTGAGATTTCTGCAGAAAATGAAACGGAAACGTGAAGACCATATGTGATATTTCACTCACTTAGAATCTCTCGGAATTGCGAAGGGAAACATCAAAATCTCATCTATCATTCAAAAATTCCAGTTTATTAAATTGTTCGAAAGATGAAGAAAAAACTGCGTTTGAAATGTCAGTAAATACCTTTTCGTTTTCAATCAATATTTCACTCGTAAGAGATGACAGAAATATTTTTGTCTTCGAAGACGTTATAACGACTAGTGCTTTATTTTTGAAAAATCGAAATTCTATTTTGTGAAAAAGAAATGGAAAAAAGAGGAATAAACCCGACGTAATAATAGTAAATAGAATTTCGGAGGCCATATTGTTTGACATTTCGAAATATGATAAAGTGGTTGTAGGGATTTAT
Source organism: Parasteatoda tepidariorum (assembly GCF_982258835.1). Lineage (NCBI taxonomy): Eukaryota > Metazoa > Arthropoda > Arachnida > Araneae > Theridiidae > Parasteatoda > Parasteatoda tepidariorum. The sequence continues at coordinate 40,105,609 of NC_141763.1, forward strand.
TTGTGAATGATTGTTAGGGCAACGTCGAAGTGAATGGGTCTTTTTTTTATAGTAGAGGGACAGATTGCTTAAAAATTATTCAATTGTAGCTCTTTAAATTCATTTGTAGAGAATAACTGTACGTATTAGCTGCAAGTGTGCTTAAATACCTAGAAAATAATAACTAAACAAATTATGAATTGACATGCAAATACTTTGTTTATGGGGCATTTAACAGTATTCAGTTGTTACGGGCCCAACACTTCTTAAGCCTACTTTAGCCTCATATTCCATATCGTTGCAAGTATTTAGACTAATCATACTTAATTGAAAACTCCATTCGTTTCAAAAATATACAAATTGGAAATAACAGTCGACGTGTTCCAAGCATTCAAAAACAGGCACCTATTTTTAAGACTTTGTTTTATGTTTTTAAAATCTGAAATATAAAACGAAAAGTTGCCAACGAAAAATGGGAAAATAAAGGAAAGAAACAAAACTAGAAAAACCACAGTAGCCGTGAGAGAAAAACGATGAAAATCAGAACAAGAAAAACTACAGTGGCTGAGAAGAGAGGCGAATCACGGTAAAATGCATTTCAAAGCGTTATGAAAAGGTAGTGAGAAACTAATGCAGAATTAGCATTCATATAAATAAAACAAGATTCCCGGGTATCAAAATGAGCTGATGTGATTGAGGTAGAAATAATTTGGCACTGCCGAAATTGAATTTATGCCCCGGATTTCAACAATATACAAAAATTGATGTTTTTTTTTAAAAAAAAATCATCATAAAGGGCATATCTAACGTGATTTTTAATTCCCGTCTGGCAAGTCTTGAGAATGGGTACTTGTTTTTGATGGCTTGAAAAATGTCGAATGTTATTTTAATTTCTAGAGTTTTTGTAGTAAATGAAGTTTTTAATTCAATATCTTACCACTTCAATTTCAGGGGATTATTTGTTTAATCATTATTTAATTTTATGATCCTTTATTTAATTATATTTAAATAGAGAAAAAAAAAATTAATTTTTAGAAAATATAAAGACATTTACAGAGATGCCAACTTGCTCCGGACAGCAAATATATATTTTCAAGTGGTAGTTTATCAATTGTGATTCTTGGTTTAATAAATTAAATTTAGTAGATTTTTATCGACCACTATTTCCAAATAATTCGTAGACTTATATAATTCCCCACTTAATAGTACTTATGTCATGCGCTATGCTTTTTAAAAAATAAGCAAAAATAGTCAAATATTTGCAAAATTTAAATTGAGTTAATTACCGCTTTTTTTTTAATTACTTTGGCGTGCCCGGAGTAGTTGGCATCTCTACATTTATTGCTTGTTACGGACTCTACAGTAAAGCAACCAAGGCGCTGATCAGCTTAATATTGCACAAAAGTATACAATTTTATTCCTCAATTATTTTTATGATAGGTTCAACTTCAAGTGCTATATTTTTGTCCTTCAAGAAAACATGCTCAAGAATCAATTGGAGGTGGATCTCAAGTCAAAATGCATAGATGAGAAAAGGTGAACTTCTAACTCGGCTTTCTGCATCGTCTTAAATTTGTTTTTAGTTTAAATTTGATTTCTCTCCTGGAAATCTTTTAATCTGTGTTCTAACTTCGAGATCAAACCTTTTAGTTGTGCTCGCAGATAATGTGCAACACTTTTAGTTTTTATTTTTAATACCTGCAGTCTTAATGTAAGTTGAGTGGGTTTCTGGAAATATTTTCCCATTAACGACATAAAAATGTGTGTGTTAAATACTATCTACTCAATATGAATTAAATGTCATTAAATTATGTGGTACTGCCATCTATTATTATTCTTTGGATTTAGTTTTTTCATAACTGTGGTGAGATGAAGCACTAGTTTTCGATTATACGAATAAATATTTTATTCACACAACCTATCGCTCATTTAGTGAAACAATGACGTAACTGATAATTACTCTATTTAGGTTGATTTTGCAGTTACGTCATTGTCCCCAATAGAAGAAATAATTATAGGCTTGTACAATGAGGTCCTATAGATTACAATGTAATATATAGCTCAATTGGTGAAACAATGACGTCACTGGTAATTACTCTATTTAGGTTAATATTGCAGTTACGTTATTGTTTCACCAAATGAGAGATATGTTCAACGTTTGCTCCTGGCAAAATACATCGCGTGTAGGTAGTACATCTTATCTTTAATCATCAAATTCTTTCTGAGGGTTGAACATCAGAATCTGCTTCAATTCGAATCAGAATTGCTAATCCAACTGTTCTTTTGTTAAAGCGTCATTTTAAAAAAGAAACTTTTTTTCCCTCCTCTGACTATTTGACACGTTGCACAACATTTCATTATGCTTTCATGCGTTTGTTTAATGATTTACTCTTATAAATCGAGATGAAAATACTCAATGTATGTTAGTTAGTGCAGAACGTTACACGGAACAGATTCGATTAGGACTATTCTCTGTTCCCCAGATTGAGAGCTCTTCTAAATTGGTGAATAGTTCTTGAACCATCACTTTGGTATCGATGTCGTTTTCCTGGGACTGTCAGACTGGCCCGTACAGTAAAGGCAAACCAAATAGTATAGGTGAATATGAACTTAAGATTAAAGGCTAAACTGCTATGGACATTTATAGACTCCCGTTTTGAAAACGATTTTTTTTTGACCTAGCTCAGTGGGGCAGAATCTTAGAATATTAAAAGATCAACTTCAAACTGAATATCTTTCGCATCGTTAATTACGAATTTGAGGTTAAAATTAGAAGAAAAAAAACAGCAGATATCAATAAAAGTGTAAACAAATTGATGAAGGCAAAGTTTCCGAGGTTGCTGGATACGAATTTGAGGTTAAATTATGAATTAAGTAAATTAATATTTCATTGGGAGTACAAATTAGTTCGGTCCGTTTTCAAAAGATGGCTCTGGCTGTTATGAATGTTTCATAGTGACAGCTGGTTTCGGTGGTTTCAGAGAGGTTAGACATCTGTCAGAGTAATATTCAGTTTATATCGCTTTGAGTTTCATACAAAAACCCTGTTTTTTAATTTGCTGAAAATGTCAAATTTTGCAGTAGCTATGCAGCATTTGCGGGCGGTTTTATGTTTCTAATTTAATTTTAACAAAAGTGCAGCTGAAGCGCATCGAATTCTTGTAGAAGTTTATGGTGACAATGCTCCCACTAATAAATCATGTAGGGAATGGTTTCCACGTTTCAAGAATGGTGTTGCATACTATGAGCTGATACAACTTGGCGATTCCATTACGGGCGATTGGTATAGGCTACAATTGATTCGTTTGAGTTTTCCATTACGAGAAAAACGGCCGGAATACGAGCAAAGACATGACAAAGTTAATCTTCTGCATCATAACGCTCGGCCTCATGTCGCAAAAGTCGTAAAAAAAATTTTGGAAACGTTCACGCGGGATATTTTACCGCACCGGCCGTATTCGTCGGACAGTACTCCTTCTGATTATTGGTTGTTCCTACATATGCAGCATGATTTTGCAGATCACCGGTTCACTTCTTTCGCTGAAATCGAAAATTCACTCCTATCTTGGATCGTCTCAAAAGACAGACATTTTTTCGAGATGGAATTCGAAAATTGCCTGAGAGAGGTGGGGAAAAGTAGTAGCCATCGATGGTAATACTTTGATTAATCTGTAAAGTTTTGTTCTGAAATAAATGCATTTTTAACCCCAAAAGAACGGACAGAGCTAATTTGTACTCCCAATAGCTAAGTTAGCAAATATGAACGGCTAATTGTTTTGGCCCTTAAAGTACATATGCCAAAAATATGTAAATTACTTTCATTGGACCAGGGAAATATGGGACTTTTTTGTAGCACTTACGAATGATAAGGTTTGATTCTATAACTTAGAAACATGCACACTACTACATTATTATTGGAATTATTATAAAAAAAATTTTTTATTTCATTTATTTAGTAAAAGGTCATTCATATAAAATTTATATTCAATCATTAGATAAATATTCTCTACTAACATTTATTATATTCCGATAAACATAGCTCAATTATATTGTTTTAGGTTACCTTTATTCGAATTTTATTGCACTTATTATATATTTAATAGAAAAATTAAAATTCACGATCATATTCGTTGGGCATTTTACTACTAAAAAACGTTCTCAATGTAACGCTTGTAAATGCTCCATTTTTCCCTTTTTTCGAATACGAAAATCGATTTTCGTCCCATTGTGCTTAACAAAAAAAGATATTACACCTTTTTAAGTGAAGTGAACTCTTAAAATCATGCATAAGTTTTTTCAAGCTGAGATGTCAACTGCTCCTAATTCAATAAAATATTTTAAAAAATGGTAAAGAACTATTAACGAAAGCTAACAGCTACTCAATTAATTTTGCTAACTTTTTTAAAGTCGTAATACGAAATGGCTTATAGTCATTTGGTTCTAGACTTTTAGGCCCCGTGGGGGACTTTTATCTTTTATTATGCTGCGACTGCAGCCCCTATAAAATTATCAATTAAAATCGATTACAGCGCTAAACGCATGTAGTGATAAAATAGAGAAGTTTTTTGGCCATTTTTTTGTAAATTCTATTAATTAAAGTTTATTTTAAAATATAATTGAGAAGAATGCAGCACTTTGTGAAAAAGTTAGCTAGGGGTCTAGTTCTTGAATCTTCTTTGAGCATTTCAGCTTTTTGTTGTAATTAGTAGTACTAATACATTTGAGAACTGTTTGATAAAATAGAGTATTTAACATCATAAGTGTTTCAGTTAAAGTTTTTTAACTTGAAATCAGTATGTATGACATAGTTTTTCATATAATACGATAATTCACTCATTCTTCTGTGCGCATTATTGTGGAATGTGTTTTTAGGTTGATTTATTTATGGTGCACGAAGGAGGATTCATATGTTATTGATGATCGTGTACAAGTCATGTAAATGTTATGTTTGTTTTAAGAGACATTCTTGAGTAAGGACCCAGTAAACATTTTAATTTAGTGTATGTCCCAGAGGCTTTTGCAATGAGTTTAGAGATAATATCGCTCATGGGATGCAATAGCGTCACAACTCAAAAAAATCAAGTTTTGAGATAAGTGGGTTTAAAATTTTCATTGCTAAGCAAAATGCATAGGAAATACTTTCGTTTGCTTAAACGAAGATTACCTTCAAGTTGAATTATTAGTTGTGCAGTATTGCTGCTGAAAAGAATGTGTATTTTTCATATTTACACCTGTTCATAGTCCAAAAAGCGTGTTTTTCTAGTTGTGTTAATATTGCAGACCATGAGCGATATCTCTAATGACTATATTATGGTCATTCTAATTCAAATCTTAATTGATGTAAGACCAAGACGATAGGGCTTTGTTGACGATAGGGATATCATTTAAAAGAAGGTTAATGTGTTTTGAATATTAAGGCCATGGGTTTTTCAATAAGTTAATGGATTTCTGTGCATTTATTTCGACCTTCTAGTTGGAGCACCAGGTTTCACAGTTTTCTTAGTTTGTGAATGGTATTAGGAATTGATCTAGATTTTACTATAACACCTGTGTCACGAAATAACAAACAAAGTGGCATTTCATATAAGCCTTTGAATTATTTACAAGACATTACATAAAATTGAAAATTGATGAAAGATATTACGAAGAATAAAATGAAAGATATTAAGAGGAAGATATATGTTGAAAAGAATATATCTTCATTGTCAATTACTTAAGAAAGTAGCATTATTTATTGATATAATTTTAATTTAAATAATATGAAGTTTTCTTTAAATGACTTTAGTTGATTTTCAGTTATAATTTTTCGACTTTCACTTGCGAGAAATCAGTGCCGATAATTTTTATTTTTAAAAAGAAGCTGCACTTTTTTAAAATATCGCAGGTCTTAGTGCTTCTATTTCGATTACTTCAGCTATCGTTAGTTAAGTAAAATTAGTCGTAATTAACAGTTTCTTTTATTCGGTTTTTTTCACTGTTGAGTTCCTAATAGGGAAAACATTTGACTAATCCTAGTTCGAAACGTATTCATTATAATTTTATTAGAATTATTTTCGCCATTCCAATTTTTTTTCCCTTTAATTTGAAAATCCAAACTCTTTCGGAATATTTCAACTGATTTCAAGGGTTGAGTAGTAAAATAGGTTGTAGTCCTAAAATAGTTGTCAGAAAATAGGTTGCTTCCCCTCCCCCCTAATAATTTTCAGTGACTTTTAAATTTTCAATTTTTTTTAAAGAAAAAAAAAAACAGCAATAAGCTATTTATGCTGTTTTATTAGCTATAAAAGGGGTTATATATAATGCATTATCGCTTTCACATAAGTATTATCTAAATCATTTAATGTTTTCTGTTATAAAATAAAAGTCTCTATTCGATTCTACCAGATAGCACTGTTACCAGATTGCAACAAAAATGCGACAGCTACGAAGACTCATTTACGAAATCACATGTGTCTCTCTATATTTGAAGGCCACAACGAGACCACAATGAGACATATAATTGTAGCAGTGACATGACCGTGTGACGAAGATATGACATATTCACGTCACAACTTAGTCACACGGAGACGTAACTATCATAATTTTGTCACATCATTTCATCGACTAGGTCATTTCGTCCCCACGCTATTTCGCCGACAGGGTCTTTTCGTCGACCGGTTAATTATTTCTGTTAACTATTTCTTGTGCGTGCTTGTATCATATGTTTATATGCAACATTCTTTTTATCATTAGCAATGGCACAATCAATATCATACCAATCCTTAACCTGTTTCTTAGTTACTTTACCAATCACGGTATTGGCAGCGTTACAGATATTGTCTTTTATACATTTCCATTTATTTTACACGGTACCATCACAATTTTTTAAATTCAACTGTTCCTTTACTTTTTTGCAATATTCAAGTCTTACTCTTACATTTTTAATTTTAATGCAGTCATATTCTTTCTAAGTCTCTTCCTTAAACTTTTTTGTATTTGATAATCTTGATCTGACTTTGGCAATAGTCAAGAAGTGATCTGAATCCACATTAGCTCCACGATAAGTTCTCACATCCATCAAGCCTGAGTAATGTCTTTCTTCAATTAGTACGTGATCAATTTGATTAGCATAAGTGCCACATGGCACACGCCAGATAGCTTTATGAATATTTTAATGCGGAAAGGACGTGCTTCCTATAATCATATTATGTGAAGCAGCAAAATCAATTAATTTGTGTCCATTATCATTGGTTGTATCATGTAAGATGAATCCACCAGTTACAAATTTAAATTCCCTTTCTCTACCTACTTTAGCATATAAATCTCTCAAAATAATTTTTGCATCATATTTTGGACAACTGTAGTAAATTTTGTCTAAATTTTCATAGAAAATTTCCTTTTCTTTCTCTGTTTTATCCTCAGTTGGTGCATAAGAACAGATAATACTGAAATTAAGGAACTTTACCTTAATTCTGAGCTTACACAGTCTCGGAGAGATTGCCTCAATATCCAAAATCAGGTGTCGTATTCTTTTGCTTACGCTAAAGCCCGTGCCCTTCATATGTTTTTTGGAGTGACAACTGTAAAAAAACAGTATGATTCCTTTCATTCAATGTTCCATTGCCAATCCACCTAACCTCCTGGATGGCAATCAAATCAATATTGTATTGTTCCATCTGTTCAAACAGCAAAAGGAAAGTTTTGGCTCTCTAGAGAGACAGAACGTTCTAGCTTCCAATTCTCTTGTCCAAATTTCGTTTTCCATGAAGTCATCCGGGATTTTTCTTCTACGAATTTCGTAACAAGAAATTTTCACTGGATAGAGGTATCAACCATACGCCCAAGCTAAAGGACCAGTCCCCTGATATAATCACCAGAGGCAAGGTGCCCGGATATACCCCCAGACACTGGGTACCCATTTTAGTCGCCTTTTACGACATGCATGAGCTGAATTGGGACTATTCTTTCACACCCGGTCACCACACGGGTGGCAGGCATCTGTTAATTTGGCCATGATTTAAAACTCCTCAAATCCGGGCATACACATAGTTTTCTTCAAACCAGTCAACAATACGTTTAGCATCTGCAGGCATTATACCTTTTAATTCTTCGAATGCCATTGGTATTTCCAAAGATGATATAAAGCCAAAGCAAGATGCCATATTTCTTAGCCAAACTACGTTCTTGGATTTTCCTATAAATCGATTGGCACAAATGAAAGAGGCAACCTTTGCTTTGTGATCCTGGAAATTCTGAATTTCTCGCATTAATTGCAGCCTTTTCAAAATCGGTCAAAATAAAATCTGGCTTAAATTCCAAATTTGTCTCCATACCCCATTCTATCAATTCTTGAAAGAATCTTATATAAAGTTCTTCTTTTTTTGACGCCATTAATGCGTAAATAAAAGGGCGCATTTTATTTGAAAGATTCCCAACTGGAGCATGCATAGTGTACAGTTGGCGGTATACATGAAGAACAGTTTTAAAAGTTCCATCCATTATCCAGAAGGTAGTTTCTTTTAAAAACTTCAAGTTCTCATCGGTAGTAAAAATTAGAATTCGCTTCGCATCCACTGAAATATCCTTTGCAAATCTAATGCCATTTGTTGTTATCCTATATTTATTAGGAAAAATAATCTGTTCCAAAGTTTGTGGTTCAGCAAGTCTTTCTACTCTTCTAACTCTTTTGATTTTCTGGCGCAGATCATCTTTAGGAGGCATACATGAAAGGAGCTTTTCTCCTCGAAACTCCTGCTTTTGCATTTTGTATCAATTCAGCGGTCGATTATTTGCTATTTTGGCCAAGCCTTTTACGTCCGCACAAACTTTCATTACTGGACCACTACTTGCTTTAGCTGAATGATTATGTTTTAGAATATCGTGCTGGCTCAAAATATGTTGACCGTTCATTAACGTTGTTCCCGCCCATCGATGATAAAACCGATCATAACATTTCCAGTAATATCTATCATCTTGATTTCGATCTTTATTAAAGATGAATCCATCAATCTACGAAGAAGTCTTGATTTTTTGAAGCTTTAAGAACTTTACAAACTGTTAATAAATTTCGTATTGATTCAAGTGACTGATGGGGATTCATTCTAAATTAATTATTCAGATTTTTAAAACAATAAGAAAAGATAATTGAAAATACACTATAAATCTGATAAGTCAGACATTTTTTCCCCTTTCACAATGAAGAGGATATTTGAAAGTTTGCAACAGATGGGTTGAACTTGTAATTTTGGATGTCCATTTAAACTCTATTTTTACTATTCTATCAGCAATTAAGAGAAAAACAGATAAGGGGAAAGCTAATAAATTAAATTAAATACATTATTGTTGAAAATGCTCTTAATTATTGATTAATGTCTGACTATTTTTTTTCTTTAATATATATCATGTTCATTACAATTAACATAATGTTAATGTTATTACAATAAACATAATGCTTTTAATGTTTATTGTAATAAAAAGAAATTTTAAAAAACTGAATCTAATAATCAAATTGGGGGGGGATGAAACCCCTTAATCAATTACTATTTACAATTTGTTATTCTTTTATAATCATTTATCACTTAACTTGTAATGTATTTGTTATTAATTTGCAATTTGTATATTCATTAATCTCGCAATTGTTTATTTTCTAAATCTATTACATCTCTTTTTTTTAACTATTTTAAAATGCATTGATTTTGTGATACACTATGAAACCGATGCCTATTGAATCTTTTACTAAAATATCATTAAATATGGATTTTTAAGTTTTCCAATAAAAGCATAATAGTCATATTTTATTGTTTATTCAAGTTAAGGTCATCGTAAATGTTCTTATCATAAGCATCGTATTCATTTTTACGTCGCATCAAGGTTAGAACAGAAAATCAATTTTAAAGAAAATTACACTTTTTGAAGCTAATCAATGATGATCTAAATATATTAAGGTAAAATACTTATCTAATAAGCTAAACGTAAGTTCAGTCCGTTTATGAATGTTTTTTAAGGAATAGAAAACTTTCGTCCCGTTTTCATTAGGATTTAGAGAGTTCATGATTATTTTAAAAAACATATAGTCAGATATTCTTGAAAGCTATTTCTAAAATCATTTAGTTTTTATCAATAAAACAAGAAATATTTCTCATCTTTTTTCCCATCATTGAAAAGCGAACCTAAAAGATTGAAACACTTCGTATTTCAGTTATGGTAATCGGAGACCATCTTTACAGAAGCATGTTTTCTCCGAAAATAAAAAAATACGAGAAAAAAATAACTAGATTCGCCAGTTTCTTGAGTGAATCATCTTTTATCTTATATTACCCTTGTTTAATATTTCCCGAAAATATAACGTCAAAAAATAAAATAAGAAAAAATATGTTCAAGATCCTACTATCGGTAATTAGTATTCTCCCAATAATATTTGGATCAATTTGTACTATTTCATTTATGGTTAACACATCAACGATACATGTAGGGGCTGTTTCAACAATAACTGCACTGATTGTGTTTCGTACTTCAATGATAATAAAATGTTCAAGTTTGTTAAAAATACTTAAGAAATTACGAAAAATAAACGGAGATATGAGCTTCAAATTTGTGGTATCAGTGGTTGTGTGGTTTGTCTGCATTTTTGTAATAAATGCCTTTTCTTTTGTGCCAAACTTTAAGTTTGCAGCGAAGAAAGAGTTTCAAAATATGATCTTCAAAATAGAATTTGATGATGACACATCTTATTGGCTGGGAATTTTATTTACTTACAATAATTTAGTTTGTTTATGTGCTCCACTAAGCATTTTCACCATTAATTACTCCGTGATATGTCAGCAACTTAAAGGAATTTTGCGCAATTTTAACAAAAGCTTTCTAAATGGATCACAGTTAAATGCTGAAGTGATGGCAAGAAAATACTCTGAAATTGCGACATTGGTTGAAGACATAGACAATGAGCTGTCATTTTTATTGTTTTCTTTTATCATTGTTGATGCCTCAGTTGTTTACTTTGCAACTATAACAGTTCTTCATCCATCAAAGTTTAATTTCTCTGGACAATCTCTATTGATGATTTTTAGATTTGCCCTAGACCTGGTATCCTTCATCTTCACAGCATTCTCTACTTCGTTAGTATCAGAAGAGGCCGCTAATATTCATTCAATAATTCGTAAATTACACAGCGTAAACTTAATGTCAAATGCCCAAAAGAAGCTTTTCTCCTCGTTATTTAAAAAAAGCATATATCTCACAATGTGGAAAATAATACCCATAAAAAGAAGTTTTATTCTTGGTATGATCGGATCAATATTTACTTATGCTCTTCTCTTGGACAATCTGAACTTAAATCAGTAGCCTAAAATCGAAAAGCTTGTATAGATAGTTTCAAATCTGGAACAGCTATAAAATACCCAGTCATTTGCTAAAAGCATAGACAAGAAGTTATGATTTTTTTTTCTTCCGTTTTCGTCTATCAATGTCTTAGTTGTTTTCTTCTAAAATGCATTAAAGTTCAATTTTAGAGGAGTGTATGTCATGACTATTATCAGGTTTGTTCTAGTGGTTATAGTGACCTACGCCTAACAACTTTCTCTGCTTCATTAGTATCGGAAGAGACCGGTGATCTGATTTGCATTAATGTATTCACACAATATTCTATTCAGCCATATTAAAAATTATGGCCATTTCCAATAATTTATTTACCGTCAAATGGGATGACTTTGAGCAAACTGTCACTTTTTCAATTTTTGCATCGTGCATCTAGGGGTATTTTTTTTAAATCTCGGTATCAACTGATTTGAGATGTCAACATAACGAACTAATGGTTTACTAAGAACTGGCAATGTAAACATCATCGTTCTTGGAAAATTGTGAGCTCAAGTTACAAACAGTTGCAAAATCGGAGGCTGGAAAGTCTGCTCGGTTGAAGAAGTTCTAGTTATCCTGGCCAGGAAGGTTGGTTATACCTTAAAAGTCTTATCAATTAAGATAACAAATCATGCATAATTTTTCGTTTTTAATTATTATAATGTTAGTTATTTAATAATTAATAAAACAATTTACGCTGGGGTGACTTTGTGCAATTTTTTTTTCAGAGAAAAACATGGAAGGACTTATAAAAGAAAGCCTGTAGCAAGAAATTACTGTGATTACTACACCAAAGAAGCGTTAGAAAAATGTTTGGCAGAAGTAAAATACGGTTTATCCGTTTCGAAAGCGTCAAAAAAGTTCGGAATACACCGAAACACGATTTCGAACAAAATTCATGCGAAGCATTCGAAATCTCACGGTGAATATTTTTTTTCATTTTCATATTGTTATTTTTCATTTTAATTTCCATATGTTAATTATTTAAGACATTTAATAAGAGACTGTTAATAAGAGAGGATCATTCCGAGTTGCAGAGTTGGAGGCAATTTGGGGGAGTTAAATAAGGGAATTCATTCAACTATTCATTCATGTCAATTCATATCAAATATTTGATTGTACCTGAAAATCATAAAAAAAGTTACTTAAGATTTAATTAATAAGAATAAATCTAAAAATGCAAAAAAATCTAAAAATTAAAGTTTTTATTTTCATCTTAAGTGGATTTGTTAATACATATTTATATGTAATATACTTGTATTGTATGTTAACAATGTTAAATATTGTTTATTAAACGATTTTAAGTCAAAGTGAATGAAAATAACTGAACTAAGTCATTATTTTATTGCATTGCACAAAGTCACCCCATCCCGGAGTGACTTAGTGCAATCAAACATTTTTGAACAAAATTGAATTTTTTTTGTTACCTTTTTTGGCATAAGTTTTAAATTATAAAAACTGTGCTTCATGTACTTAAAATATATTTAAAGTTTAAGAAGTTCTAGAGCTTTATTATTTCTCTGATTTTGAATAAAAAAATTTTCTCCTTTTTTGAATTTTACTATTTGATTACATTTATAAATAAAATTTTAGAGGTCAATTTTTAATTATTAAAAAATTTACAACAAATTAAAAAAGAAATATAATTTTTACTTTAATAGAATTCAAGGTATTATTTGTATGAGAATACAAATTTAATTTTCACTTATTTCCTTAAACGAAAATTATAATGTTATCAAATTTGTTGAACAAATTAATTTATTGTTACAAATTACTAAATGTTTAATACTTTTAACTTAATTTGTTAAATTTAATTAATTGTGATATTTAAAACTCCTTCTTTTATATGCAAAAAGTTCGATTTCTGGTTTGGTTTCTAGATATTTTCAAAATTCTCTATTTCAAGAAATTTTTTAACATTTTCCAGCATTTTAAATTTAATTCATTACATAAATTTTTCTTTTATTTTTTAACAAAATTTACAGTTACTTTGAATTTTCTATTTCCTCGAAAAGTACTTAAAAATAGTTGCTCTTTTTGTTTTGTATTTTTACTCGTTACTTTTTAAAATCAAAACTTTTTATTCGTTAGTCTTGCTTAAAGTACTTGTAATTTTACGTAATGCTGTTTGAAAGTAATGTTCTATGGATGATTGGAAGTGATCAGGTGGATTCCACTGACTCACTTGCCATGATATGACAAATTATTTGTTGTTTTCGTTATGTTCATTAGTCCTGTTTCTAAAAGTATCATTATTATGGTCCCTACTCTTATATATTATGATCCATATGCCTATATATTATTATTATGATTTCTATATCAATTACTACAAGTATTATTACTATGATCCTTCTTGCTTTAACTACATGTATTACTAAGAACCTTGTTCTAATCACTTTATGTATTATTGTGTCGATGTGTCTCATCCCATTAGAATATATATATTTACTAGTTCCCTTCTCCGTTAGTATATGCATTATTACTACAGGTTATATTTTTTCTTAGAAAAATTATGTTTCTCAAAGTTTGTTTATTATACAAACTTACAATTGTTAAATAAAAAATAATTTTGTCAGAAGAAAGCAAAGACATCCAGTAAATACTTAGTAAATGAAAAGAAATACGTGCATTGTAAACAAGAGTTACATACATAAACAACTAACCTATTGATGAATAAAATCGGGACAAAAGAAAAGGATTAAAATGTTTTCAAATTTCTGAAAAGCAGCTTTTAAATGAATGGAAGATAAAGTACAAAACAACAAAAGAATGCTTTGATGTGACATGGTATTAAGGAAAAATGAATGGATTTTCTTTTATGCTGAAAAGATACATCACAAAAGCAACGCGGAAAGAAGCATCACAAAGAGCAAAGTTACAAAGATGTTGCTAAAAACGAAACATAGTATTAAAATAAATGAAAAAGAAAGCAATAAAATGTGAAAATTTTACTTCGAAGACATTTAAAGAAGGGGGAAAGAACCACTTAAAGGGATTTGTAATTTTTCCCTTTAAAAAAGTACTGTGATGCTAATTTGAATCTATAAGAATTAGGATAATAAAAAAAGAAACAATTTTTAGTTATGTTTATTGTAATTATAAATGTTAATTGAGTAGTACATGATATATCCTTGAGTCAAAGACATTGCCAACACATAAATATTGGAGAGACATCGTTTTATATTATCGCTCATTTGGTGAAACAATGACGTAACTGCAAAATCAAGTAACGTCATTGTTTCACCAAATGAGCGATATGTAGAACACTCTATTCCCGCTAAAATATCGAAAGAGATGTTAGAAAAATAGTAGAAAATAAAATAAATAAAAAATTAATCCAAATTTATCCTTTTTTGCCATTGGTCGCTGTTTTTCAAAGGAAAAATAATATTTTTTATATCGCTGGTTCAAAACTAAAACGACACATCTGCAAACGTAAGCTCACCGGACAAAAAATTAGTCACCCTTAGAGAAATCATGAAAAAGATAATTTAATAACGTGTAACACCGCCTTTAGATTTGATGACCGCCTGGATTCGGTTAGGAAGTGTGCCCACAAGGTTTTGAAGTACGTCGAATCCAGTTTAAGCCCGTCGTTGAGGATTTGATCGCGCAAATTCACCAAATTGTGAGAATGCTGATTTTGGCGTTTTACCCGTTGTTCCAACATGGCGCACAAATTTTCAATGGGGTTCAAGTCAGCAGGTTTTGCTGACCAGCCGAGATGTAATTGAGTGTCTGAGTGTTCATAAAACCAGTCACATATACTTCCTGCCCCATGAACTTTGCTGCTGTCATCTTGAAAAATAGGGGTATCGACAACACACTTTACGTGAAGAGGGTGACTGAAAGGCAACTCCTAATTGTCCAGAACTTTCAAATAAATATGTTGGATCATGTTAGTGGCCCCCTCAGTTAGGAGCCCAATCCACAATAAGAAAAACACCCCCAAGTCATGACAGACCCACCTCCGGCTTGAACGTATGCTTGCACACAGTCAGGATGAAATGCTTGATCTGGTCTGCGTTGCACTTGCAGACGTGTTTCCTTTGAATAAATGCAAAAACGTGATTCTTCAGACCATATTACATTCCGGCAGTCAGCAACTGCCCATGTTCGGTGACTTCTAGCCCACTGAAGTAGCGCAGCTTTATGTGCGAGTGCGAGCAATGACCTCTTACGAGATGTTCGACTCCATATGTTCATTGCATGCAGCTCCATTCGCAATTTTTTCTCACTAAAAGACTGGGATGGATCTTCATTTAGTAACTGAAGTAATTCCTGTACAGTTTGGAAGTGATTTTGATTGAAAAGTCGTGAAACGCGTCTCCTGTCACTTTCATGCAGGATCTTTTTCCGATCACAATTCTGACGGCGTCTTTCGTGACCACGTATATTACACCACTGCTTGTAGACACGTTGAACAGTCAGCTTTGAAACGCCAACAAATCCAGCAACTTTATTCACCATATGACCATTGGCACGGCCAAACACAATTGCCCCTTTTTACCACTCTATCACATCTTTACTCTTACCCATATTTACACACAATTTCCGCTTCAAACAAAAATATCACACTGATAGCTACTTGTCTTTGATTAGGTTGAAGCAGTGTGCATGCATTTGAGCATGTCACTTGACCACTGCGTCATCTAACGAAGCCTAAGGATTAATCGGTTTTTGCGCACTAGGGTGACTAATTTTTTGTCCGGTGAGCTTATTATGCCTGCAGATGTGTCGTTTTAGTTTTGAACCAGCGATTTGGTGAAACAATGACGTAACTTGATTTTGCAGTTACGTCATTGTTTAACCAAATGAGCAATATGTAAAAATTGCACATTTATCTTAAAAAATGTACTACTATGTGACTAAAAAAACTCCAGTGAATGAACAGTTAATGAATATTTTTAAAAAACGAGATGTAAAGCGTTGTGCTCGAGATTTATTTGTAACAGTACCTTACAATAATGGGAAGCCATCTGACGCAGAATTACCTGGCCACATCTTCTCCTGAAAAAATGGGGAATTATTTTTGTCAGTGAAGACCCTCGTTTCTCAGAAAAAATTATAATCTGAATTTATTCAGTTTCATGTTATAAGTTCGATTGATCGTTTTTATTTTCCCATTGTATAAAATAGAAAGTAAATATGATTTATAATGAAATAATAGTGCTCTATAAGTTATAATGAAATAGCTAAAAAAATAATTTACTTGTTTGATATATTATGTATAGCCCTACATAGCAATTTTAACACTGAAATTTAAATTTCTTTAAATTTAATTTTTAATCAGAAAAATTATAGAAGAGAAATAATAGAACAAACATATAATTAAATAAATAAATAATACACATATAATTAAATAAAATAATAATAGAACAAACATATAATTAAAAATATTAACAAAATAACATAATGGTGCTTCTTGTGAAGCATATTTAAAGATATAGATGAGTTTCATCTAAGTTTCTTCCTACATATGGCAGTTTTTTCATAGAAAACAAAATAATTTCTTTAAAATAACTAAACTAAATTTTGAAAAATGCATGCCCGCTTTAAACAGTAAAAGCACATTAAATTCAAAATAGATATAAATTTTTACATTCTCTTTTATTTTTCAAATGAACCAAAAACTGTTACAGTATTTTTGCTTTTTGATGAAATTGTGTAGAGTAGATGAAACCTGATTTTGTAGCCATGGAACTATTTAAATTAATACGGAGAAAAAATTTAGTATTCATTTTTTAAATATAATCATGATACATTTATTTAAGAGCATTTTTATTTCTAAAACATTTTTTTTCAAAGCATTTTTATTTCTTACACATGTTTTTTTTAAAAAAAAATATATACTAATTACAAAACTATACGGATTTCGGAATCAGCATTCTTACTTGATTTTGCTGCTGACGTTCTCATTTACTTTGCGTTAGTTGCGTTTCTTGTATTAGAGCAATAGGAATTACGTTCAAATTAAATCGATTTAAAAGTTCCCCGTTGCTTTGAAGCCAGAAAGTTCGATTTTCCCCCCATGACACATGACGCACTTCTTCAAATTGCGGTCTCATACAATTGATCCAAGTGGCATTTCATCACGCAACCTAGTTGGACTTCTGCATTACAGCAAGTGGCGATAGTGATGTTTAAGCTTTTTTATGAAAGCTGATTTTATAGAAACCATTTTCGCTGTCTTTTCTGCCAAAACAAAACCAGATCGATTGTTCAACAACAATCCTGCTTCATCCATGTCAAAAATGCTCCTTGATTGGATAACTTATTTTTCTTATTTTGCCATGGAGTAGTTCGAAGTCGGTATTCACTTCGCGCATGCAATATATTTTCAAATTTTTGGTTGATAATCAATCAAAAGAGCGACTAGAAATATTTTAAGCTAAACATACTTCATTTAAACAATGCTTTTTAACTAGTTTTTTAGAGAATTTAAACATATCAATAAAAAAAAACTACAAAGCTTTTATTCCTTAGTAAATTATTTTCATAATTTAATTATAGTAAAATATTTTCATGATTTTATTTTAGTAAAATATTTCATGTTTAAAATATTTATCGGCATTTATCTATTGAGTGAGTTCTTTCTTTCTATCGAGGGTCAAAGATAGGAATTGTCAATTTAGCTGCTTAATCTGCCCTAAAAAAATAATCCCCGTTACATTTACTTTTAATTAATTTAATATGTATTAGCATAGCATTTATTAATATATTAGTATAGCATTTATTAATAGACATGTACAGTGATTAGGCTGTCTGCCTTCTAACCGACAGTCTGCCTTCAGTTCTAATTTCACCTGGGACGATTAATCCTATCTTTCATTTTCTTTCCTAAAAAGCTTGCTAACTATTTAATGTTTCAGTCAAGTTGTGAAGTATTATTTTTTAATTAAAATTTAACCATGTTAAAAAAAAGTGTTTTAAAAATAATAAAATAGTATAATAAATCTAATGAAATAGGTCTAATAACTGTTAAAATAGTTTAATAGATGTAATAAAATAGATCTGTATAATCTAATGTACATTTCTTTGTGTGGAGTTAAATTAAGTCGCAAGCTTCATTCCTTATAAAGTCCTTTCAGTCGAATTAAGCCATAGGCACCATTCCTTATAAAGCCCTTTCAGACAAATTAAGCTGCAGGTTCCATTCCTTAAAGATTGACTGGAATCTCATTATGAATAATGGAGTCTGTGGCTTAATTTGACTCAAACTTTAGGAGCGGAACCAACGGCTTAATTTGACAGAAAAAGCTTTATTAGTAATAGAACATGCAGCTTAATTTCACAGAAAGGGCTTTATAACGAATGGTGCCTACAACTTAATTTCATAAATAATGGCCGTTGTTGGACAGGGGTGTTATAATAAGAAGTGTGAGTTTAAGGTGTCACGATCGCATGGTTGTGGCTTAATTTGACTGGAAGGGCATTACAAGAAATGGTTGTTGTTGGCCACATCCCTTCCATTAAAATTTCAATTTTAAGCAAAAAAATATGTTGTATTTGACAGAGCTTCAGGTGCGAAAGTGAACAAAATCACTTAAAAATTAAGTTTATAAAAGAAAAAAAATAGTATTTATTTACTACCACTTTAAATATAAAAATAAAATTTTAAGCCAAACGCGTAAAAGTTAGCAGGTATGCACCGTTCTGAAGCCGAGTGGGCTCTTTAAAAAATTTTGATGCATAAAATACCTATATATAACTTAATGCCAATTGCGTATGATGAGCATACTCGGATTTACCGCATAAATTCTAATCACACAATAAATTTATAATTATGTGGAATAAATTTCTTTTATATGGAAGCATATTAATAAAGAAAAACACTACTAAGCTTTTATTCTTTATTTAAATATTTTATGTTATTTTTGTAAAATATTTCATGTTTAAAATACACTCTATAACAAAAAAAATCGACGCACCAAGAAGGAGTTGTCCGATTGAAACGAAAATTGGTGGATAGGAAGACAATGTACAGAATAGTAAATGATTAAAATTTTAGAACAATTGAATAATTTATTGCAGAGTTACAGTAACAAGTTCAAAGAGGTGTTGACCCGCCTCTAACCTGGATACAAGCTGCCACACGGCGTGGCATAGACCGATAAAGCTCCCGGATGGTCTCTTGCGGTATTTCCTGCCAAATTTGATCCAATTGTCGAACGAGGTCATCAACATTCCGTGCCAGATGCAATCGCCTTCCCATCATATCCCAGACATGCTCGATGGGAGAGAGATCTGGTGATCTGGCAGGCCAAGGAAGAGTTTGACAAGCTTGCAGACTGTTCATAGCAACACGTGCCGTATGTGGTCTGGCATTGTCCTGCTGAAAAACCATCCCAGGGCGCTGCAAAAGGAATGGTTTTTTGTTATAGAGTGTAGTTATCGGCATTTATCTATTGAGGGAGTTGTTTCTTTCTATCGAGGAACAAAATAAGAGTTGTCGATCTGACGCAGCTCAAAAATTTCTATTAACGCAAAGTATGTTTAAAAATCTTGAATAGGGAACAAATTTGCTGCCTCATCTGACCTAAAAAAATTATCCCCAGATGGTGATATCTAAGTCTTAAGGCCATATCACACTTAAAGAAATTCGTCCAACTCAACCTTCAACTCAACCTCAACTTCAACTCCGAAGACAACTCCGTCCGAAAACATAGGTGTGCTATACTTATCCGAGCTGGATCAACTCTTTCACATCTCCTCGAAAAAGTTGAATCAACTTCACAATTCAACCAATCAGGTGGCAGCAACCGCATGGGATTATGGGATATCACAAGTCAAAACAATATGGCGGCAAAGTTTATGTGAAAAAGCAGCGAATCTAATTTGTTATATATTAATTCAGGTGAGTTTTTAATTGAGTATTGATTTTAAAGTTATTTTATAAGAAGTATAAATCTGTTTCTAACCATTAAAGAAGTTTATGTTATAAATGTGTTATGTTTTTAACCGTGAATTAAAAGTATGATTTTCTACGCCAAATTTGCTAATCTGAAGTAAATTTTGCAAGTACATAAAAGTAGTTTTGTTTTATATTTTGACAATACTTTAAATGATAAACAAGTGTTATGAATTGCATTTAATCGTTTTTGTACGTAACTGTAAATTTGTTAGTATTCGCCGAATTGAAATGTAGTTTTTTTTCAATTACTTTGCTCTTTCTAGATTATATCAGCAATTATTCTAAAGTTGGTACTGAATTTATTAATTTTGAATATTTTTTTACAAAGGAAAAAATTGCGTTATAAAAAGTAAACTTTTCTGAAAGTTACTCATATCTAAGCAATATGCTGACAGAATTAATTGCTTGGTATTATTTTTTTTAAACTGTATATTTGTCAGTATTTGCCAAATAAAAAAAAAAAATTTTTTCAATTACTTTGCACCTTCTATCAGGATTCGCCAAGTAGGCCCACCTTGAAAAAACCTGCACAGGGTTTTATTGGGTGAGCCCACCTTGAAAAAACCCACTTGGGACGCTAAGTGGGTTTTATTAAAAAAATGTTTTTATTTAAACTTATATAAATATTTGAAAAAATGGGACAAGTAATTCATACTTCTTGCAATTATACATAATTTTAATTTAACTTTCTATTGATCTTATTATAAAAACGTGGAAGACCATTAAAAATTTATTTCAGTTTTTACTGATCATAAAGAACTTACTCATACCTTAACAATATGCTGACAAAATTAATTGGTTGGCATTATTCTATTTTTAATGACTCTGTTCCTTATTGTCTGCTGCCTTAAATACACTTGCTTCACTTTTCTTAATAAATTTTTTTACTTGTATTGCAGCAAAGATGAGTCAAAATTTTGAAGCGTCCGTTAGCGAAACATTTAAATGGACCATAGAAATGGAAAGTACTTTTATTGAACTGTTTAAGAAGAAAGAAAACATCTGGAATGTCAAATCTAAATACTACAAACATAGGATGCTCCGGAAAGTTAGTTTTGAAGAGATTGCGAAAAAACTAACCATAGAATGGCCTCAACATACAACTGAATTCTCATTGGGTGAGTTTTTAGTTTTGACTGTATTTCATTAGTTCTAAGTGCAAGTATTGCTACTGAGAATAAACTTAAAACCAAACCAACAGCATTAACTTCCTAATTACAGAATATTTTTTTCGTATTACCATTAATTATTGTTATTACTTTTTTTTATATTGAAATGTTAAATAAACCCTGTGTTAAATATTGAAAATAGTGTTTAGATAAATATAGTGTATGGATGCCATTAAACATAAACATTTTTTATATATCTTTTAAGATTCCTTTGTTATATTCAAACATTGGTAATGTACAAATCTATGATTGAAAAAAAGTATGATTTCTGTTCGTTCTATACTATTCAAAAAGTATTTGATATACAGAATTTACATGGCATACAAATGATAATTCAAATTGCATAAAAAATTTCAAATGCATGCTCTAGTACAGCTTATGCAAGAAAATAAATTTCAAAACTTGTCTAATAACAATATAGGTGTTTGTGTTTATTACCAAACCTGTAACATTTTTATCATTAAACCTACAGACAATTGCATCAACATTAAGATTCAAATTTTATTCTATGTTTATATTAGTTTTTCACTCTAATTCATAAATGTGCTTATTAACTTACTTTTTATTGTCCTTATTATTAGTTCACTATTTTTCTGTTTAGAAAAGTTGCAAAAAAAATTCACAAAGCTTAAGACAATATTCCAAAGGAATGTGAAAAAGCTGAAGAATTTAACAAGTGGAGCAGGATTTGAAGGGATTCAGGTCCCATGGATCCATTTTAACACATTACAGTTTCTAGAGGACACCGGTGAAGCAGAGCTAAGCGTGTCTAACTTGAAGGAGAGCAATAAGGAGTCTTCTTTGTAAAGTCAGGTATGAACATGACTATAAATGTGCATGATTGTATGAATATAACTTGACTGTGTCATATGTTTAGCATAATTTTAGTTGAAAAAACATTTTTTTTTAAAAATTCTGATCATTTGTTAAACTAATTATAGAAGTAAATAAATAATCTCAAGAAACTGAAATGGTAAGATATTACTTGATACAAATCTTCATTACCTTCAAAAGTATACAAATAGGAAATGGCAGTCAACAAATTTCAAGTGTTTCGAAAATAGGGACCCATTTTAATTATTTACATTATCCTTTTTCATTCATTTTTTTTATAAAAAATGATAATGTATCATGATTGCTCTGGTATTATTTTTTTATTATTCCTTTCAATTACTTTATATGCTGATTTTTTTTGGGGGGGGCGAGGGCAAAATTGATCGATTAAAAATGAGCAAAAAATTCTGGAGGAGCTGATCATCGAACTGATCGCTGATAATTTTTTCAACAGTTCTTATCGTAAACATCAATTTTTTTAAAAATATCCATTCCTTTCTTACCCCAATTTTATTCTCCTGTTTCTTGCGTATTTTTAACTCAATTCTGATGATAACTCAATTCTATATATTTATATTACTTAAGTCTACAAGAAAATAAAATTTTATTTTTGCAATATTTCGCCATGTTTAAAGGTATCAAAAGTATATTTTAATTTAAGCTTTGAAATTATGAACCAGTTTTTCTTTATTGATTGTATTAAATAACAATAAATATTCTACTTCAGAATGTGGAAGATTTCAATGAGTCTCTAGACTTCCAATCATTTGAGTCCTCCAGGGACCTTCTAATCGCAAATGAAGAGTCGTTTGTTGAAGATGAACCCCTGACTTCTGATGAACCCCTGACTTGTGAAGAACCCCTGAATCAAGAACCAAGAATGGAAGCCAATAGTGGCAAGTGTAGTGCTGGTACTAGGAAAAGTGGAAAAAGAAAGAGAACGAATGAAGACGAACTATTGTCTGAGGCTGTAAGAGCTCTAAAAAACATCCCGCCACCGCAGGAAGCATCCTTTGAGGATGCTTGTGGACAGTACATTGCACAGATTTTAAAGTCTATTCCTGACAAAGAGAAGCGTTTAAGAGCGCATAAAAAGTTAATTGAAACAGCATTTTCATTTCTTTTGTAATAAATTTTTCACTTTAATCAGCTCTTGTTTTTCCTAATTTTCAAATAGTTTGTGTTTATTCATGTATAACAAAATAGTGTTGTTTAATAGATTTTTTTTTATTCATTTCAAATGCAAAATGTATAATAAAAGTAAAAATTGATAATTATTTGTGAATTGTAAAGCATGAGCCCATCATGTACAAAAAGATGTGTGCATTTCATTTCATGAGCATTTACAATGCATCTAGAAATTCCATTTTTTAACTTCAAGGCAATTTATGTGTTTATTTATAATTTTAAGATAATCACATAACTTTTTATGCCTTACATTTTACAAAGAATCATTTTATTAACTTTATCATCACACAATTTATTATACGTTATGAAATTTCTTTCCATAACTAAAATGTTGTCCCTTGAAAGCTTTCGCAATGTCTTAAAATTTATGTGGTTCCAATAGATCATAGGAATTTTCTTGAATTTTTTTATCTTCACAATAATGAATTAGGTGTGAAATCAGTTAGAAAATATTCCTCATTCGAAAAATGTAAGGAGACCGCCCAACCTTGGCTTGAATTTTGTTGTATGTTAAATTTTGAATCAGCATTTAAATGTTTTATTTTTTTTAAAGTTATTTTTAATAAATGAAATTCAATATTCTTTTTAATTTTAATTCAAATTTTATTATTTTATAGTAATAAAATTTGAAATAATTTCTTTACAAAATTATAATTTTATTAATTCAAATTAGTACAATCGTTTCAAATGTACATTATAATTGTAATTAGAATATCAGTCATTATTTTTTATTTACTAATTCAAATTATAGTGGCCAAAATTTGATTCCGTTATTTATTTTTAAAGAGTACTATTTAAGATTCAATTATTCCTTTGCTTCCAATTTGTACAACCATTTCTAGTGTCTGGGTTTAAATTCAAATTTTGAATTCAATTAAACAACTAACATAATAAAAAACTAACATTCATATTTTATTTTACAAAAAAAAACATAAAACAGTAATAAATATTCTGTAATCTGTCAGTGCAAATTGCACATCTCATTTTGCCAAGGTACACTTCCCGAACAATTTACGTAAGTAGTTATCCGGGACCGGACTTCCTTGGCGAGAAATGTTCCGCTACGCCCATGTTTTACAAGTGGAGTCAAAGGATTTATATTCTCCCGCCAACTACCCTTGCAGACTTTCTTTTGAGTGAAATCTTCCCTATCTAGACTCGTTAAGGGAGAATACAACTCAAGGCATCTTGACCTCAAATAATTATGAAGACTACAGGCTGCCAAGACTATCTGTGTGGCTTGCACAGGTCTCGTTAAAATTTTGGTCTGAAATATTCTAAATCTAGATGACAAGATGCCAAAAGCATTTTCTGAAACCCTTCGAGCTCTAGATAGGCGGTAGTTAAATATTCGTTGCTCTTTTGTGATATTTTTCCCCGGATATGGTTTCATGAGATACTCTTCCAAGGGAAATGCATCGTCTGCCACAATAACAAATGGGGCTGGCAAGTTTGTATATGGCAAGAACTGCATTCCTGGGATGTTCAAATTTTTCTCCTCGATATGTTTTTTTAGGGTACATTTCTTGTACACCCCACCATCGCTAATTCTACCATTTGTACCGATGTCCACATAAATAAACTTCAAATTAGCATCGACTAATGCTAATAAGACAATACTATTGAAATGTTTGTAGTTGTAGTACAGGGAACCTGAATTTGGTGGTGGGGAAATGCTTATGTGCTTCCCGTCCATTGCACCAATGCAGTTCGGGAAGTTCCACTTTTTGTAAAACTCTTCAGAAATTTTAATCCAGTCTTCAGGATTTTCAGGCACTTTCATTTCCTCTTTTAATACTTCACTGATGGCTTTGCATACTGCTGGAATTATGCCTGCAATTGTATTTATTGCCACTCTAAAATTGAAGGCCATTGAAGTCTGTGTCTCCCCTATTTAAATGGAAAAAAATGAAATTAGATAAAGCAATTTTTACTAATAATTTTTTAATATAGTACACTCTTTATTAGATTTAGCTTAAATTAAACAAGTAATAAGCCAGTTAAACTCAATAATTAGCAAAAAGGTTAATTACCAGTTGCTAAGTATCTCAGCGTGATGGCTAGTCTTTCGCCAGCTGGAATAGCTTCCCTCATGAAAGTATTTCTCTTGGCAATTAGGGGCTCTACTTTTCCCAACAAATATTGGAAACATTCTGTGTCCATTCGCAAATACCTCCTATAGCTCTCCTTATCCTAAAAGATCAACAATAACAAAAAAATTGCAATTTATGAAAAACCTAAAGCAGCCAACATATATGTTTCTAAAACAAAAACTTTCAATAAAATGTTGGGAAAAAAAAGATGTATGCATTAATGTTAATTGAAAAATTAAGAACAAATTTCATAAAGTAATTTGAAATCAAATGAACATTTATTAAAATGTAATAAACAAAAAGTAAGTCGTAACATTGATTTAAAATAACTAATAGTAATTAAATCACTAAATGTTTTTGAAAATTTTGCTTTAGAATTTGTTTATTGGAATGTTCAGTGTTAAAAATATGATGTGTATCATATTAAGTGATTAAATTATATAATTTAATTTTATTAATTATAATTTAAATTATTTGAATAATTAGAATTAAATAAGGTGGCAAAGAGGCAATATCAGATTAAATTCATTTTTAGATAATAAGAAAAATAATATTGCGAATTAAAATTGAAAATTTACAAAGCATAGAACTAATAACCACTGATACATTTTAAACTTTTATATCAAAGGTTAAAAAAAAAAAAACTTACCTCTAATGCCAGTTCTCTCAATAAATTCTCATAACAGCCTTGTCCTTTTCTTCGCAATCGCCACTCTTTACACCATAATTTTCTTTTTTTCATTTCCTTCTCTCTTTTTTATTACGTTATACATAATTAAACTAGCGATAGGTGCATAAATATCCATTATTCTAATTATATTGCAGAAAATTCAAAAGCGACACCTGAATAAAGCGCAAACAGAAGACTAAGCGAGATGATGCAAGCAGATGGTGCGAACTAATGTTAATAAACAATTTTTATCAAAAAATCGTCTAAAAGCGCTAAATCGCCTGAAGAGGAAGAAGGCACGAGCGATTGGTAAATCAACTCTTCAACGATCGGCAACCCTAGATAAACTTTTCTGGGAGGAAGTTGGACGAAAAGTTGGAAATAGCGGTTGAATTGAGCGTTGAGTTGGACGTATTTCTTTAAGTGTGATATGGCTTTTATGGTGTTATCAAAAACGATAAAAGCAGGAGACATTTTCCTTCTTCCGGAATCTTTCCTGCACTCTCGAAGCTACTTTTTTCTGTAAATTGTAATATTTAAATGTCATCACACAGTTCAAAAAATATTTAAACAGTAAAAAAGTACAAAAAACGACGCATTAGCGAACATACCACAGTATCAGTTCTACAATGAAGAATCCTCTTCAGCGGCCCCCTGAGGGGGTTTACCTTCTTTAGGTAAACACAGGGAGTCACGCCCCGGGGTACCCTAGTGATCTGTCCTCCCTTCCGTTTCCTCTCCTTTTACTCCTACTTTCCCCTTTCTCTTCCCCCTTGTCGTGGTTGCCGAATTTGCTGGTAAAGGCTTTTCATCTGTGTTTTGATTACCACCCTGTTGTAACGGACCCAGATGGGAAGAAACCACCCGCGTGTTTGCCGTGCGTGGAGACCCGTGTCCCTGGAAAAGGGGATCCTGGCAGTTGAGGGGCATCTTGGTACCCCAATACACTGCTTTGGCCCGTGCTTCAGGTAAACGGGAGGTGCATATTGGCCTGTGTGCACCAATCGGCTGGTCACAATCGTCATCTGTTGGCTAGGGTCAAGCCCGGGGTCACCTACTGGGCACCTCGATAAGGGTGGAGGCTGCTTCAGGGGTGACTTACGGGCGTATAGCTATTGGTCAGCATCGGTGTCAGATAGCGGGTTGGTGGCAACACCAAATCGTTAATTGCATCCCCTAAGTAGGACTCCGTGGTGGGTGATGCCGCTAGTAGTAGAAATAATTCTTATTTTCTATGGCTGAAAATGGTAAGGTGTTCAGTTCCGCACACCAAAGCAAAAACAGCGGAACACCCCTTACACCATATGACTACGCTAGATTCTTTATGATAAATCTAACTAACCCTGCTATACCAAATACATCTTTCACTAACGTATCCCCAATTTTGATACACAAGGCTCTTCTCTCTGTTTTGGGGGAAGTAGCCTCGGTGAAAAAGCTGCGTTCTGGTGACCTCCTCGTTCAAGTCTCCACAGATAAACAAGCTACTGTTTTAACAACATGTACTAAAATGTGCTCGTTTGAAGTTGCTATTACACCACATAAATCTTTGAACACCTGCAGAGGTGTTATTTCAGAAGCAGATTTCATAAATGACACGGAAGAAATGATAGTAGAGGAATTAGAAAACCAACATGTTTCATCTGTACGAAGGATCAAGATTCGCAGGGATGGTAAACTCATCCCTACGAAGCATCTTATCCTTACGTTTAACTTACCCAAACTGCCATCTTCGGTGAAGCTTGCTTGGCATAACTGTCCAGTTCGACCATATGTGCCCAACCCTTTGAGATGTTTTAATTGTCAAAGGTTTGGTCACTCTAAAACATCGTGTCGAGGCAAAGCTACCTGTGCTCGTTGTTCTGGCATTGACCACGAGGACACTTCCTGTGAGTTGCCACCCCTTTGCGTAAATTGCAAGGGTGATCATGTGGCCTACTCCAGGGGTTGTCCTAAATGGTCACAGGAAAAGGAAATACAATCTATCAAAGTAATGCAAAACCTGACATTTAGTGAAGCACGCCGAATAGTTACAGCCCGTACACCTCGTCCGGGTGTGTCCTATTCTGCGGCTGCTAAGATTTCATATAATTCAGTGAGCACTCAAACCGATATTTTACCAGCAAATTCCTTACAGCACACAAACCGAAAACTTCCTATTCCATCTACTACACTCAACAAAAAACCAGTATTTAATTTTACTGGACCGTCGACATCTCGTAGGCCTATATCAACATCTCCTCCACCTACAAAAGCATCTCGAACTAATTTCTCAGAGAAAGTTCGGCCTGCCTCAGCGCAGAACTCGTACTCAAAACTACCACCTAGTGAAAAGCCTGGCATAACCAGGAAAAAGAAAAACCCTAAATTTAATCAAAACAACAATCAATCTACTTCTGCTGCTTTACAGAAGATGGATGATGTTTTGACGCTACATCCTTCGGAAGATGAATCCCTTTTCGATGAACTTCCAATGGACGGCGAACCTTCATCCTCTTCCACTTCAAAGAAAAAGAAATAATGCCAATTTCTCTTATTTCTTGGAACTGTCGCAGTGCAAGAAATAAAATGTCTGATATCAGAGATATTGTTTTAAAATATCAACCCACATGTTTAGCACTTCAAGAAACATTTTTATCCCCATCACATAATTTTAAACTTCGTAATTATGTCTGCCATCGGAAAGATTGTGTCGATACTATTCGACCTACCGGTGGAGTTGCAATTTTAATCTCCACATATTTCCCATCATCACGCTTTTTACTGTCTACTCCTTTACAGGCTGTTGCCGTTCAAGTTTACTTTAACATCTCCATTACAATCTGCTCTATTTATTTACCTCCGCATGCTTCGATACTCCAATCAGAGTTGAACGCATTACTTCATCAACTTCCTGCACCTTTCCTGCTATTCGGGGATTTTAATGGTCACAGCGAACTATGGGGTAGTTCCGACTCCAATGCTCGCGGACGCCAAATAGAAAATCTCATAACCGACCATAACTTATGTTTACTCAATCAAGGTGAGGACACATATTTTCATGCACCCACACAAACGTTCCATTGCATTGACCTAGCTTTATGTTCGCCTGCACTTTTGCCTTTTTCACAACTTTCGATCGATAATGATCTTCATAACAGCGATCATTTTCCCATAATTATTTCATATATAGCTACTGTTAATAATACTCCCAGACCCTCTGTTTTCATATATCATCGGGCTGATTGGAATCTCTTCAATCAGCTTGCTGATATCACTGAAGATATGATAACAGATAACAATATAAATGACGCAGTTGAGAATGTAACTTCAGTTATAATACATGCTGCTGAAGTTAGCGTACCAAGGACATCTACCTTTCCTCACCGTCTCCGTAAGCCTTGGTGGAATGCTGAATGCTCTAAAGCTCACAAAGAGAAGCAGATATTATGGAATACCTTCCGTCGCTATCCAACAAACGATAATTTTGTGGCTTTTAAACGAGCTAGAGCTTTTGCTCGCCGGACAAGACGCCATTCCCAAAGGGACTCTTGGAAGCGTTACGTTTCATCCATCACATCTACGACATCTCCCAAACAAGTCTGGTCGAGAGTCAAGAGGGCCAATGGTATCTACCGCGAATTTCATCTTCCGGTATTTGATATAAACGGTACCACGTACTCTGACCCTGTAGATGTGAGTAACATCTTGGGTGAAACTTTCGCTGCTATCTCCAACTTTGACAGCTACAGTCAAACCTTTCAAGCTCACAAGCTAGTTGCTGAACGACGCAAAATAAATTTTGAAACGAGGCAACATTTTCAATATAACCGAGCATTTACAGTCCTAGAATTACAACGAGCACTCGCTAAAGCCCCCAATACAAGCCCTGGCCGCGATGGTATTGCATATTGCATGCTTCGCAACTTGAATACCGCGTCCTTGCACAACATCCTCGTGCTTTTCAACAGAATATGGTTGGAGCAGATCTATCCAAATAGCTGGCGTGAGGCGATAGTTATACCCATCTTGAAACCGGGTAAAGATCCGACAGAACCAACGAATTATCGTCCAATCGCGCTAACGAGTTGTTTTTGTAAAATTCTTGAGGGTATGATAAACTCTCGTCTTGTTTATTACCTCGAAAAGAAACATCTAATTCCCAACTTTCAAAGCGGTTTTCGCAAGGGTAGATCGACTATGGATAATATTGTAGCTTTAGAATCTCGTATACGTAATGCTTTTGTCCGACGTAGCCATTTTATCTCTATCTTCTTTGATATTGAGAAGGCGTACGATCGGACTTGGCGCTACGGAATTCTGAAGGCTTTGTTTGACATGGGTCTCCGTGGTCATCTCCCTGCATTTATCAAAAACTTCCTGAGTCAGAGGTATTTTCGAGTCAAATTGGGAAGTACTTTCTCTGATGTCTTCATTCAATCCGAAGGGGTTCCACAGGGTAGCGTCCTTAGTGTCACACTTTTCATCGTTCATGCCTCTCTCATCTTACACATACTACCACCAACAGTTTTTGGTTCCCTTTATGTTGACGATCTTAACGTCTCGTGCTCAGGATCTGACATGAGAGTAATAGAACGTCAATTACAACTGGCAGTGAATAAAATTATAGAATGGTGTGACCAGAACGGTCATACCCTTTCACCATCCAAAACTTCATGCATGCATTTCTGTCGGCTACGCAGACTACATAACAATCCTACCATTTACATTAATAATGCAGCTATACCCATTGTTGAGGAAACAAAATTTTTGGGAGTGATTTTCGACAAGAAGTTGACATTTGGCCCTCATATTAAACAGTTGCGAAAACGTTGTGAGAAGACTATGAACATGTTACGCGTCATTTCAAATACGCACTGGGGTGCAGATCGTATCGCATTACTACGCATATATCAGGCACTTATTCTAGCGCATATTGATTATGCTTGTGCAGTATATGGCACTGCCTCAACTTCACACCTTAAAAGGTTGGATACAGTGCATCATACTGCCTTGCGTATATGTAGTGGCGCATTTCGTACTTCTCCAGTGGAAAGCCTGTATGCTGTGTGTCACCAAATGCCTTTAGATTTGAGACGAATGCAGCTCGGTTTAACATATTATTATCACGTAATCTCATCCTCATCACACCCTCTTAAACGGGAAACACTCCCAGTAAGTTTAGAACGAATTTATGATGCTCGACCCTCACATGTTCGCCCTCTTAATGCTCGTATGCGCTCGCTCAACCAATCATTCAATATCTGTGAATCTACTGCACAATGTGTCGATCACTCGCTTATTCCACCTTGGAACGTTTCACAATATCATTTTCATTCTGCATTCGAAGTATATAGTAAGTCTCAAGTAGCGCCTATCATTTTTCAACAACTATACAAAGCTCATCGTCATAAATATTGTCAACATGTTCCGGTTTTCACAGATGGCTCAAAATCTCCTGGCTATGTAGGCTGTGGTATTGTTATTTCTGACGACACCTACAGTTATAAAATACCAACTATATGTTCCATATTCACCGCTGAAGCCGTTGCAATTCTGTTGGCATTAAGGCTTATTTCAATCAGTTTGAATCGGAAATACTGCGTTTATTCGGATAGTATGAGCGTATTGCGCCAACTCAAACATTTTGACAATGAAACTCATCCCATTTTGTGTTTTATACAGCATTTACTATTTAAACTTCAGAAGAATGGTTTCGATATTTTGTTTTGCTGGGTTCCAAGTCACGTTGGAATCCCAGGCAATGATTTAGCCGATACAGCAGCGCGATCTGCCACTACTGTCCTAAACTTATCTATACCATTCTCAGATATAAAAATACATATTAAAAGGTATATGAAATCTTTATGGCAGCAACAGTGGGATAACCAAGTGAATAATAAATTGCGCGCTACTAAATCAAATTTGGAACCCTTTCCTGCGCTGCGACTACGTAGTGCAGATGTTAAACTTACCCGGCTGCGAATCGGACATACCAGACTGACCCATCTACATCTGTTGTTTGGTGAACCACCCCCTCAATGCAACACTTGTGATGTTTTACTTTCGATTCACCATATTTTAATCATTTGCCCGTGTTTTAACAGACATCGTCTTACCTTTTTTGGTAGTACTATTTTATCTATGGGAGATTTGTTGGGTGACACTCATCATCCTAACATTTTTGCATTTTTACGTGCTATTGGCATTTTAAATTGTATATAAATTTTATTAATGATTTATTCACCTTTTACCATTTTATTTGTCTCACAAAATTTTGTCTACTGTTTTATATACTTTTGTAAATATTTTATCACCTTCGTCCACTTTACTTACTGCGTATTATACTGTACTCATACTTTATATCTGATTTTATTCATACTTTTTATCTGATTTTATTTAAATCATTAATCTTGTCTTATTCACCTGCTAGTACTGTTTTATCAGTTATAAATGTATTACAATTAAATTTGAATGCACTTAGACTTTTAAACTATTTTACCGTACTGTTTGGCGCAGCATGTCCTCATTTGGACCTTGTGCCACTAAACCCTACATTCAATCAACCTCTTCAGCGGCAAAACTTTCCGTGTTTCAAAGCAAAGAAAGTTTTTTATTATAGAACTGAAATTATATACTGTCCGTTTATGAGGCGTTATCTGTGTCCTTTTCAAGATGTTCAACTTTATTTATTAACAGCACAATGATAACCCTTCTTTACTTGGATAAAATAAGCCTAAAAATATTGATTAAATTTTTTATTAACTCTATATTTATTACAGAATATAAAAATGAATAAGTCTGTTCATATGAAAATAAAATATTATTTCTCCATTTCATTTTCAATCTCTTTCATTTACGTTTACAACTAATTTTTAGATAAAAATTCATCACATTTTAACAAACGTTTTCTTTTGAAATCAAATTTTTCAAAATCTAAAAATGTTTTAGAAGAGTCGAGAAATCCGAAAATTTTTTGAAAATCGATTATATGGATCGACATATTATATTCGATCGACATATTTTGCTTGGATTGGGATAAAATATCCAAAATCTTATAAGATGCTTTTTTATAAATTCGTCTGATCATAATTAATTCCATACCAGTAAGTTAATGAAGCAATTAGATAATTCTATCGAGGAAATTCCACCAATGAAGATTACAATACCGAATAATCCTCTTTTGAAAATACAGTAGCTTCACCACTTTACGAGTCATACATTCAAATGGGGAGCTCTCCTCTGAAACTAATGTACGCAGAATCCCTATTTAAATTAAAGCTAGGAAATTATTTGACTATGATTGTCCAACCGCGTGACAACGCATCGTTGCTTATTGCAGAGAAGGTTATTCTGTGATTGTAATGTGTGTTTGAATAATTTGGAATGAGAATGACCAATCAAGCACCTTTATAGGTTCTATCAAGTTTTGTCATCAGCTTTAATCAACATTAAAATTACCATTTCGGAGAGCAAGTTATCAAATATTCCAGGCATAGAATAGAATGTAAATTAATTATAGGAACATTTATTACATAAATGAACATTTATTATATAATTACATACATAAAAAATTACATTACATTGTCGAAGCAAAAACTAAATGCATTACTATTCCCATTCGTTTCTCCAGAGTGTAGTAAGAATTCGGAGAAGATATTAAAATATAAAAAACAAACCAGTAATCAAAATCTCAAAAATACAACTAATTAATATAATAACTAAAACAACAAAATTTCAGTAAAAACACAAACAAAAAAATACTAAAAGTTGTCTTCAGAAACGCAGGAAGCCATAACTTTTTTATGTGATTATTATTTTTAAAAATAAATGCTACACACTCTAACAGATGGATATTTAATTCCAGGGCAGGAAATCAAAAATTATGATTATTTACTTTTAAAAACTCCAATTTAGTACAAAAATATTAAAATAAAATCTTTAAAATAAATAATTTTAACATTATCAATGGAAAATTAATACCAAATATTTTTTTTCGAAAAAAAAAGCTTTATTATATGCATATAAATGAAACCTGAAAACTTCCCTATTATCCTCTGCCTGTTACTCCCTTGCTTGAGGGAAATGGGAATGATTAGAGGGGAAGAATCAAATTCCTTTTAAACTAGGTATTTTAAGTTAGGTATTGTTTCAGAGGAATTTTTTTTTCACTATTAATGAAACTGTTTCATAGATAATTGGACTAATAGTTTAGAAGGTAAAATGGTTTTATCTACAAGAGAAATAAATACAATTTTTTACTTGTACCTATTTATTGATCTATACTATATATGGACAAGTGCAATGTTCATGTTATCTATTGAGTGAAAGTCGAAAAGCTTATTATTTCAAAAGTTGCAAAGGATTTTTTTTTCCAATAAAAAGTACTTTTTTATTTTACTTATTACACTTTTGTTCGAAATTTAAAGAATTTTTACAATTGGTTGATTATCTCCAGAACAACTGGCAAGTTTTAATTAAATTTGGTTTAAAAGTAGAATGATATAATACAAAAATAATAACCATTCAACAGTTAAAATAAACCTGCATGATCGTGCGTAGCACTGAGTCGGATGAGTGGTTATAGTATTGAATAAAAAATGGTTTAATAGAAGATATGGTCCCCTCGTACAGATACATATACAGTGATAGCCTTATACCGTGATTTCATACTGGAAATAAGGCAGTTTATGAATTCCTGTGGCAGTTTGTCTTACTCGTCCAGTAAAGTTGTGGTCAGGCATTGGATGGTTCTCGAAAGGCGTTTACAAGTTGAATTTTCTTCCCCGAAGCGTCCCAGACATGCTCTATAAACAGGAAACAGGTTCCTTTTTCTAACCATATGAAAGTACTTTGAGTGTCCGTGGTCAGGCTGAAGCGGGGCTCATTAGTGAAGAGAACAATTCATCATTTATCCATACTTCAATCTTTATAATCTTTGCACCGTCTTAAACGGACTCCTCAGTCGTCAGAAATCAAGGAGACGGAAAAATCAGGCCTTCTTGCAAGCAGCTTTCTCCATGGAAGCCTTCTGGAAACAGTTCCCCTTGAAACTAGGCTTCCTGTGACGATTCGATTTCTGTGTATTCGACACACAAGATTTACATCTTCGTTTCGAAACAGTAGTTGTACATTTCGCTCAATTGTTTTCAGGAAATTTATCAAAAATATACAAATTCTCTTTATTTTGAACAATGTATGAAAAAAAATCCTTTAAAGCTCTAAAACTGCTTTTGCTATTCACTCGAATGTTATTTTATCAAAATTAGCATAAAAAGTTAATCAGAAAATTTGCCTTATATATTCAGGTAGCCTCAAGATATCAAAGTAAATAAAAATGTAAATGTCACGTCAAAGGTAGTACTTTTTAAACATGAAAATGATTGAAAACTTGTGATATACATCTATCTCTAGCTGAATAAAGCTTTGCCTACAGCCTCCGTCATTTCATAATGCCCCAAAATAGTTGGAGAAGTCTTCAGTATTTTCTATTTAGGTTGATATTTTTTTTTGGCTTATTGCAGTGAGACTACAAACCTGAGAAAATTCAGTTTGATTGATTATCTTTTCGCTCATTTTCTAATATGTCTAAAACCATATGGACTACACAAATTTATTAAAATTATTACTCCTTTATACAGCAAGAAATAAATGAGATTAATTATGGAAACCAGTCAATAACATTTCTTTCGTAAAAACAATCATTATCAATTGTGTAAATAACATTTCTAGTTTATCTCCACATATACAATTACCATTTTTGTTTATATAGCATTTTTGCCTGAAATAAATCTAGCGAGATGTTTTCCACACTGAATTGTGATAATATGCAGAATATTTTATCGAACAATATAGAAACAGATATACTCCAAAGTAAGAGAATTTTATCAGAGACTATTTATATCGATATGAATAGATTTTGGCATCCTTTTTCTTCTCGGTTACGTTGCTGTCGCATATATTTCGTTTGAGCGGAGAGAAGGGAAACGGCTAAATTCTCCGAGCAGTATTACACTATCATTTCCTGCATGATTGATAATAAAGATGAAAAAACATCACATTTCTCGCATGTTTTTATCGATATTGTGAAAAACTCACAGTAAGCAAAATTTTTCTTAGAATATTCGGGAATAAAAGCATTCGCTTAGAATGAAAGAGGACGTTGTAAAATTTCACTGCTAATGTAACATCTGTGTTTTATTTATTTTTTTTGTAATTTTAAGTAAAAATTGAAACAGCGATGTTTTTTTTATTGTAAAAACACAAAAAAATTTTTTTGTTAACACAACTTTTTAAAAGATATTACTTAGATACATCGACATTCTATAAAATGCTTAGATATTCTATAAAATGACAGAAAAATTATAGTTATGAAACTACAAAAAAAAAACCTCTTATTTACAGCACCATAGGTTTAGGCGAAGACATTACTTTTAACATTCAAGAGTACGACAACTTCAAAAAAAATTTACAGCTATTAAAAGATTCCTTCAATATTCAAAACACTAAATAAGAGACGTAATTTCGTTCGACTAATCTAGGAAATGCGGCGAAAACATCAGTAAAGCGATAGTTTATAAAAAAGAGACTGCTTGTTCTGCAATTTGCTTGGTAACAAAATTTCTAAAAAAACATTCGAAAACACACATTTTTTTCCTTTCTGATCATTAAAAAAATTATTTCAATCAATGCGAAGGACTTGTCCTTATAATGTTAAATCGAAAATGTAAAATAGTCAGTTTCCAAAGCTCTGTCTAGAAATTTTATTATGAGATTTTCAGGAGGTCGCTGCTAAGCTCATTTATGTTGATTATTTACCGGTGATATTTCTATATAAAAACAATGTGAAACTATAAGTTAACGCATCTTAATTTTTGACACGTGTTGCATAGATAGCAAGCAAAAAAATGGTAGATTACATATTATGTCTTTGAAAAATACCATAAACACTTTTAATTGCGATTTCGGGCTATTGGGACATAAGGCGTTTTAACTTTCAAGTGGGTTATTCTCACTGAAAAGGTATAAATAGACTAAAAAAATTTCTTAAATTAAAGTAATTAAAAAGGTGATAAAAATTACATAAATGCCTTTATTTATTTTTGTTATATGTCCTTATAATAATGGTCAAGTTTTCTATTTTATTTTTTACAAGATTTAAAATATTTTAAATTCTGCCTTGTCCACGGAGGAGATGTAATAGTCAACGGTGGAGACATTTTATGTTATAAAATATAAAATGTCAATGAAGACTAATTCATTAATTATTGAGCACAACTGATATGAGTTTAACATTAATAAGTAAATAATAAAATATTTCATTATTAGAGATAGAGCTACTTCCGATTAATCATGCTGCTATGAAAGGAAACATCCATTTTTAACCTAGGTGTACAATTTCTTAAGTAACTCTTACTGAATATTAATAAATTAAAATGTAAAGACTATTGAAATAAAAATTCAGAATCCACATGAAAGTTGAGTGTTGAGGGTACTCTTTTGTGACCATTTTATGCAAGTTAAACATACTGTCATCCAAATAACGTTTTTGTTTTTTCTCTTTTCTTCTTGTTATTGTTTCTTTTTTCCCTGGGCACAAACGGCTTGCTCTATCAATTTCTAGAAATTTAAGTACATTTAATCACGATTTTTCTGTTAAATCTTTTTCTGATGCAAATTTTAAAGTTTCTTGCTCTTTTTTTTTTTTTTTTTTTTAACTTTCTTCAAACAATATAGGGTTTTTTTTTAATTTCTGTCTAGCTTGTCTCATACTAAGTTTTTTCTGTTCCCTTCTCTTTTGCATTTGAACATTTGATTGCTTTCTTTTCTTAAATTTTGGTTTTGCAATTTTTTTCCTAAAATTTGAAGAGAAATAAAATGTTAAACATCACAGAAATTATTTAGAAAAATTGCCAATATTTACTTCTCCGATAAGAAAAAGTTAAACTTAATTGATTATCTTTAAAAATCGAAACAAATTAACGCATTTGTTCTATTTTAAAAAATATCTATTAAAAGAAAATAGTTTTTAATTATTAAAATTGTATTATGGTTATCTAACACATTGTCTCTTACATTGACTGTGTCTTCTCCTCCGTGGACTTGTTATGTCCACGGAGGAGACAAAAACTAGTTCCTGAATTTTTCTGATTTTTAATTTTAAAGTTACAAAAATGGGGCAGTTCTTTTTGATAAATATACTATTTTTGCAATCTAAAATTCATGTATCAAAAATAAAATAATTTTCTCTTACCTTCTTTATGATGTCCACGAAGTATACGGTGAGAACTTTGCCAAACCCCAGTTGAACACAACAATCCAAAACTGACACCAAAGAGAACAAAAACAACTGATATTTAACATTAGAAAATGGAATGGTTACCCCTCCCAGCAGCTGTCTTATAGGGATTTCGCATATGCTGCCCTTTATTGCATATTTACAGAATTATATTAATTGTCCACGGAGGGAGACATCATTTTTGATGGAAAAAGTTTACTAGTCATTTATTTTATAAAAATATTTTTTTTTAAAAATATTAAATAAAAAGTTACTATAAACATTTAACTAGGTAAAACTACAAAAATCATTAAAATAACATTTAAATTGTTTAACAGGCATTAAAAATTATTTTGTGCCACAGACGTAGGGACGACCACGGAGGGGATTTTAAAGTCACGTTTATTAAAAAATAAGAATGAAATATTAAATACATTTAGCAGAAATGCATATGATTTGTTAGTTAAGAACTTCACGAAAAATGATAAAGAAAAATATTAAGAAATTTGCTGTATTTCCTAATATTTATTACTCAGGGACTTAAAATATCATCTTTTTGTGAGAATGACCAATGTATATTCTTCAGGTACAATTATTATAAACCCAATAAATACTAAGTGAACAAAATTTTATAAAAAATAAAAATTACTTGCAAAGGGACTTGTTGAAAACATACAATCAGAAAGAAAACAGTCATTTTTTATTATTCAGCAATTCTAAAGCTGTCTTGTATACCGTTTATTTCGACATTTCATCATTAAGTAACATTCGCGATCGCAACGCTCGCGTACGCCCTCTAGCGGCAGCCTGTAAATATCAGACATTAATTTATCACGTCTTCATTTAGTTCCATCAAAATCATTGGCAGAATCAGACGCCATTTTCTTAGCTGCAATAAGCAAAATTTCCGTAAGAAAAAAGCAGAAGAATTTGAAAAAACTCTCCAGAATACCGGTAAATCTTTCAGAAACAGAACACGTCATACATTTGAAGAAAAATTCTTCAATAATTTTTAACTTCTATGATCAACAAACTTGCAACTGATAACTTCCGATTTCGCTATCGCATGCGTTACAGATGTGTGTATTAAGGTAAAATGCATTTCTTCTGTCTTCAATTCATTACAAATTAAAGTCAATATTGCTTTCTTCGTTCCAATAAATAAATATGAATTCAGAACGTACAGAACTGTAATAGTTATAGAATAGTATATATTTCTGTATCCATATAATTCGGAAAACAACAATAAAAAATTATCCAAATTACTTGAAATAGTGCCATTTGTGCTGATTCTTAATTAATTTTTATCGTTTTCTTGGTAAGTATTTTTTAGTTTTGAAAGAATAATTTCAACTAGAATTCAGCTATTCTGTTTTTAGCTACATATTCAAATTCATATCAAGATCTTACAATTATAAAATTTTGCTGTGTAGTATGTTATCTATAAACTATATATCTATTATTTGAGAATAAAGTTTTCAAACAAAGAACATATCATTTCGGAATTCTCCGGAATTATAAATCAGGTAAGTGTTATGATTTTTATAATAAAAAATTTACTTGTAAATATTTCTTTTTCTCATTTGATGATAGTTCTCTACAGAGTGCTTTTTTACGTCTGATTAAGAGCTATAAGAATAAAAAGAGAAACAATATGGAAGTTTTTTTATTTCAATATGAGGAAATTTTAAAATCGTTTTTTTATCCTAAGAATTCTTTATTTTACGTTTTTCAGTTTATAATTTTTTGATAAAAATTGTAGTTAAAATAATTGTTTTGAAAAATTAAATGGTATAACATTATGTGCTAATGTATACTTCTTGCATATTCTAATGTTTAAAGTACAGTGAAACCTCTCGGTAAGGGCCACCTGTCGTTCCATTGAAAATTGGCCCTTATGGGGGGTGGCCCTTAAATGGGGGTGACCAAAAAATAAAATGAGGAAATCAAAATTTATGTAGAAAAAAACTGTTTATTAACATTTTAAGTTTTTATACATGTTTAAAAAAATTTTCAATTGAAGTTTGTTTACTTTTTACAATTTTTTCGCAAACAATTTTAGTTTTTAATGATTCCTTAACTCTATAAAACAAATTAGTTAAATTCGCATCATTTATTAATGCCTTGGATTGGGATATCAGTTTATTTACTTCTATTAGCGTTTCTTGGTTTGATAAATATGGCACGGGGGACTCATTCTCATTATCTGAATCAGACTGAACTCCTGAAAAAATTGAACAAATAAGTTTAAAAAAATATGTATTGTATTTTTTTTAAACTTAAAACAATGAATATTAATGTTTTACCTGTATCTAAATCATCGTAACATTCTAGCCCATTTTCATATTTATCTGAATTTGGGTCATATTGAATTGCAGCAGCTTTTGAAAGTTCAGCCACTTCATTTTCTAAATCAGCTGCATCGATAGTGGCCTCTAAAGCTGTATTGCTTAGCTCCCATTTTTTAAAGCAATTTACAATTGTCTGTCCTTTTACATTTTCCCAGGCGTGTCTAATCCACCGAATGGCATCTAATACTGTTATAGATTGAATGATTTGTGATGATTTTTTATCACAATCTATAATAGAAAGGAGTCTTCGCAAAACAAAACATCGGTATTCTAATTTAAAGCAGCGTATAACTCCTTGGTCTAGAGGTTGAATTTCAGACGTAGTATTTGGAGGCAAGAATTGAAGCTTTACACTTTTCAAGTTTTCGTAAAATGAGTGACATGGTGCATTATCCAAAAAAAAGAACCACTTTTCTGCCTTGATTTGTAATTTTATTGTCAAAACTAAACAACCAATCTTTAAATATTTCCATGGTCATCTATGCCTTCTTTTTATAATGATATTTTACTCCCATTTGTAATAAATCTTTACCTTTAAAACAACGAGGTTTCTTGGAGTACCAAATGACGATGGACTTTCCTTTTCACCAGCAGCATTAGCACAAAACACACAGTGAGCCTCTATTTAGCTTGTTTTCCTCCTTTGGCCTCTTCTGCTTTCTCAACTAAACTTTTGGTAGGAAAGGCACGGAAAAAAAGTTGCTATGACAACGTTACTTCTTCTTTTTGTGGGACAAAAAATAATCGTCTTAAAATTATTATGTCAATAAGATGTTATTTTTTACTAAAAGTTGGAGTCAGATTTATTATTTAGTGTAGAAGTAAAGAACGACAGAATATTTTACTTTCTGATAGAGTCTCGTAGCATTTTGGTGACCTGAGGCCGTGATATTAAGAAGTAATTCGAACTTGCATATAAAGTATTTTCAATAATACAATGGATAAAATTCAAAAACAACGGAAGATTGTTCGTAGCTCTTTTACAAGATTATACAACTTCTATGCTTCCTCACTCCTGTCTCATCTATATGCATTCTGGGAGTTCTCTAACAATTTTTTTCGATTTTAAAATCGTCTCAATCAGATGTCAAAATGGTACACAAGTAACTCGTACACTTAACAAGCAGTTTTCCTTAATTCTATTTTTGGTAGTGAAAAAGTCCTAAAAAACTACGGATGGCATCAACAATAAATAAAGGCAGCACTACAAAAAGACAATATTTTCAGCAAGACAGTTTTTAGTGAATTCTTTGACATCTTTGTTCATTGAAGGCCATACGAACTTTTTTGTCATTAGACTTGCTGTAGCTCGAGCACCTGGATGACATAAGTTGTGGATTGACGAAAATATTACTTTTCGAAAACTCTTTGTGACATAAGACCAGTAGAAATATCACAATATATTTCTTTATCGGTTCCGAAAACGGGTAATGTTTGAAACTTTAGATTAGTGTTTGATTTCATAAGATTTTTGAGCTCTTCATCAGTTTCTTGCTCATTGGCTAGTGCACTAAAATCACCCGCTTCCGGAAGGACAACTTCTTCAACTCTTGATAGTGCGTCAGCTACTTCATTATCTACCCCAGAAATATGCTGAATATCAGTTGTAAATTGGCTGATAAAATCTAGATGCCTCATTTGTCGCGGTGATGCTTTATCACCTTTCTGCAGAAATGCGTAGATTAGAGGACGGTGGTTAGTGTAAATGATAAAATTATGTCCCTCTAAGAAATACTTGAAATGCTTTACAGCAGAATAGGCTGCTAATAGCTCTCTGTCATAGGTGCTATAGCGTGTTTGAGTGTCTGTCAACTTCCTGGAGAAAAAACTCAGTGGTTCCCAGGCACCGAAATATTTTGTTGCACCACACCACCAATCGCTGAGGAAAATCTCCCATTTTTGTGACGAAAGATCTTAACACTACTTCTCATGTATTCGTACGAACTGCCGCCGTTCGTTCACCACTTCAACCCCCTTATGAAGGACCTTCTAAAGCACTTTCCAGAAATGAAGATTACTACACACTATCATTAAAGGAAAAATCAAGAAATATCTCCATTAATCGTTTAAAACCATGCTTCACAGAACAGTTTGCAGATTTGAAGAACAGCGCCTCTTCCTTCAGTTCAATGCCTACAGTCGGCACACCTTCAGTCCTTCCAAAAATTGCTGCTTCAAATATCAAGAAGAAAAGGGTTACATTTTCTGACGAACCGCCTAAGAAGTCTTTTTTTAACAATCACTCATCATATTCTGCACTAATTGTTTTTATAATTAAAACAAACTTAAAGTTAATAAATAATCACGTCAGGGTCACCAGTGAAGCA
This sequence comes from Parasteatoda tepidariorum, assembly GCF_982258835.1. Classification (NCBI taxonomy): domain Eukaryota; kingdom Metazoa; phylum Arthropoda; class Arachnida; order Araneae; family Theridiidae; genus Parasteatoda; species Parasteatoda tepidariorum. The sequence continues at coordinate 40,148,721 of NC_141763.1, forward strand.
TGATGAATGGTTTGAAGAATAAAAACATTAAATAATTATAATTTACATTTATTTACAATTTATACATGACTAGTTTAGTTTAAATGCGGCATCAAATATTTAACATGCGAATACGCAAAAATCAAATAATAGAACAACATTAAAAATGCAATTCTGTTGTTGTTGTTTATCCTCTTCTGGCCTGACGAAGTCAGACCAGATCTATGAATCCGTTGACCTGAAGAAAATCAAACACCAAAAGAGGAGTAGAGTAAATGTCTTAAAAAAAAATGCAATTCTAAAAAGTAAGAATTAAAGTTGTAGTTAAAACAAACTTAAAGTTAATAAATAATTATAAAAACAATTAATGCAGAATATGATGAGTGATGTCACGTCGCTTCACTTGCATGGCACATGATCTGACGGATGGAATAAATCAGAATTGATGTTTTGAAGTCCTCTTGATAATGTAAATGAAAATGTCTTCTTTTTTACGTAAAACATTTTTTTGCCCATCAGTTCTAACAGTCGTCACAGCTTAAATATACGTTATTGATGACGAAGCAACGACGGGATTCGTTCCTAGAAATTGATGACGTCATGCCTGGTTATAAAAGTAAGTACTTAACGTAATATGCTGTAATTTAAGACCTAGATTACCTAGTTAAGTAAAGTCACTCTTTTCCTTGCAACCTTTGTGCGCTTCCAATTGGCTGTCACCTATCACAAGAGTAAACAGTCGCCATTTTTTTAATAGTTTGAATGGTGAAGTATCATTGCACTTGATCTGTTATTTCTATTTTCGCTTTTCTATTGATGTTATTTGTTGCATACCTATAAATCAATAATGACATGACAGGTAGTAGTGCATTTGGATGTCCTAATAAGGCAAAAGTAGGCCTTAAATTATATTGCTTACCTGAGATCGCAATAAAGAACGCGACGGAAAGAATTGAATTGAATGTTGGGTTTAATGGCACAAAGTCCACAGAAGGACATGCTGCGCCAAACAAACGGTTTTAAAATAAAATCCTAGGTAGATGTATACTACAAGTTTTCCCCATCAAAATCACACGGCATTTATAAAACTGAATACAACGAAACCAACGCATTCAAGAGTAAGTAAAACAAGATAAAATTTAAATGTAGTTAAGTATCATAAAACAGTTGCATTCAAAGCTGAATAAAGACACATAAAATTGTAAATAGGATAAAAACTGTTATATACAGTATAAGAGACCAATTGCGCGTAGAAACGCAAAAATGTTAGGATGATGGCAGTCACCTAACAAATCCCGCGACGGAAAGTAAGGCTGCATAGAAATGGGAGTGATAAATGGACTCCATAGGATACTAAGTACGATAAAGTTTTATAATAAGACTATGCTAAAAAAATAATTGTCCCATTATATTTTTAATTGCTCAATATTTTGTTTGCTTGTTGTCTTTTTAGTTTGAAATAAATGTTTATAGAAATGTCTATGTTGAAAATTTCAATTGTGTTTTTATGTTAGAAAAGAATAATGCATCTATTTTAACAAGCCAACAATTATGGCAAATATTCTACTTATAAAAGATGTATTATTTACATTGCTTCTCATTAATAATATATAAAATTTATAAAGAATCCAATTGAATACAATTTAAATACATTACACTAATTCAGTGAAATATATATTTACTTATTCATTTTAAATACCTCGCAGTTAGATTGTTTTACTTTATTCAATTAATAAAATTAATATGTTTTTTTTTTAAATATCAAGAATTATTTATTAAAGTAAATATTTACGATACAATACAATAAAAACTCAAATAATATATCTCAATCATAGTAAATATATATATAATTTAAATAGCTTTAACTTTTATTTGTGTAATACCCTTAAGATGATGATAAGATAATGCAATTAATAACAAGATTATTGAGTTTTGAAAAAAAAATGAGATTTTTTTGATAATATTGTTGTTGTTCAAGTGAATTTATTGATTTAATATTTATTATATGCTTTATATTTTAATTGTCAAACATATTTTTATTTAATTTAGTATTTTAAAAATTAAATAACAATTTTAAAATATGTTTCAAATTTTTTTATTTGCATTTTAATTGAGATTTCGTTTTAAATTCAATTCATTGTACTTAAAGCTTAGCATTTTTTCATTATAAAAGACCAAATAACAGTTGGTATTTATTTAGAAGACAAAGATTTGAACTAAATGGGAAAAAAATGTCTCTTTGAACACTGATAATAATGTAATTGGATCTCAAATCATACCATCTTTCGAAGCAGATAAGCAAATCAACTGCAAAATATTTCAAAAAGTTTAGAAAAAACACTTTTAAAGTAGATTATGAAAGACGAAATGAGAATGTATCAACTGGATTATAGTTGAATAATCTTGGTAAGTTTTCAACTTATATAATTAAAATATATATACTTATATAAATAAGATATATTATAAAATATATTTAATAATTTTGCACAGGCAAGGTTTACAGAATAAAGGAAAGTTCGTTGCTTCAAAAAAAAAAAACAAGTAGTTGTAAATCTGAATTTGACACTGAAACCAAAAGCAAGCCTTTGCAAAAGATAGTATCAAAGAATGATGAAATAACACTGAAATCTACAACAAGGGTCATGGCATGGAATTTGCCAATTAGTACCCCACTTTTCAGGCGTTGGCGACAGATTCGGGTGCATGACCGCCCAATTTCCTTAAATGTGAATCATACATTTAACATTTGCCTTACAATATATAGTTTGATGACCGAATTTGAGACAAACGAAACAGATTTTCTTAATTTTTATAAGTTCTTGCTTCTAGGCCGGGAGAGCCTGGTTGGTAGGGCACTGAGCCTATATTCAAGAGGTCGTGGGTTTGATCCTCGCCGGCCGAAGATTCCCCGTGCAGTAAAGGGTAACTGATGCGCGTTAAATCTGTCGGGTCTCAAAGTCCTTTACGTACTCGTAACAAATCATACCTCCGGGGGTACTGATCCAAAAGTTTCCTTGTCTTCTGGGATAGGTCAAAACTACAGGACTACAGATTTGAACATTTGTAGCCGTTAAACTCAAAATTGGGTAGGCTGTTCAACGACGGTTATAAAATATAATAAAAGGTTCTTGCTTCTGATCATAACTTAGGAGGAATCTTTAGTGTTGTGATTTTTCTAACAAAACATGCATTTCCCATCATCGTTTGTCTTCGTACTTCGATTACATAGTTTGTCTTCGCACTTCGTCCGAGAGTTACGACATATGAGTCATTTTCTGAATGGTCGAGAGTCGAAATTTATCGAAATAAAACGCAACAAACTTTTTCTCGTACCCTTAACATGGAGTGAGTGACAAGGTATTTCTATTTTGCGGAATAATTTCAGGTACGTTTCCTTTTTCCTTTTATTTTAACTGTTTAAAGTATCTATCGTGCACAAATATGTTAAAAATAATTTATTTTGATAAATAATTAGGTTTTAAAATTTGAGATACTTTCATTTGTCACTTTTATCAAGTCATTCATGCTATTATATGTCGAATAAATAGTGAATTTTTGATTAAAAAAATAAGTAGTTTTCTTGCTAAAGTAACAATAAGTTATATTTTTATATTTAAAGAGCTGAATCCGTACATCAACAATTTGCTGTACTTTGCGTAGTTTCTTGTCTCTTGGCTGGGAAAAGAAAAACGAAACGTAACGTAACAAAATATAAATGCCATAACGACAAGGAAAATTCTGATATGGCTGCTGTTGAGTGGTGGTGGCTCAGGGGATAGAGCGTTCGCCTTCCAATTTGGTGAACCGGGTTCGAATCCCAGTCGATACGAATTCTGCACCAGGCTCGCACCCAGTACAGTGCTGACGTAAATATCCTCAGTGGTAGATGGATAATGAGTTGAAAGTGTCATTGCCGTCAAGCTTACAGGGAGAGGTTTACCTGTCCTTGCAACGCAAATGAGGGTTAGTTCCATCAAAAAATCATCCACGAAGACAATACTTGATCGAGGAGCTCCCTAGTCTTCTGGGTTGAATTCAAAATTGCAAGACTACGGAGTTGAACATTAGTAGTCGTAAACCTGAAAAATTGGGTCGGCAGTTCAACAACGGTTATAAAATAAAATACAATGGCTGCTGTTTATTATTTTCCTACAGTAGTAATTATGGCGATTTGTCATTATTTTTATGGTCTTTATTTATCAATGTCTTGTTATGTTCTTTAAGTTAAGTTTTTTTTATTACTAAAATATTAGCTTTTATTGGTTATTGTATCTTTGTAGAGAAATGTAAGTTGGTTTTTTAATGATTATATACAATATTTAATTCCTATGTTTGGAAACAAATATGTCTTATTTTTTATAAGTTACCTCATGCATTATTAATAAGAAAAGTGCGACTTCGAGTTTATATTGAAAAAAAAAGAGAATCAAGATATAGTAAGTATATATTCCATGAAGAATAGATAGCGATATTTTAAATCACTTTGAATTGAGTGCGGTTCTTAGAATTCGCAGCATAGCATATAATTTTTTTACTTTTCATTATTGTCATTCAAAAAAGAAATTATTATATAATAAGCGAAAAATCATATCACTCTGAATTTTATTGAGTGCTATTTATAGATTTCCTTTCAAAGTGTATTTTTATTCATTGTTGTTATGCAAAAAAGTTTTTGCGATTCATTTTCTCTTTACTTAAATTTTATTTTCTAGATTTGATGACACAATTATTGATCGAAAGAACAAAAAAGTACAAAAAACTAAGTACATAATAAAAATAAGTACAAAAAAACGTGAATTTCTATAAAAGTTGGCCACATTATAAAATAGAAGTTAGGATATAATGTCAATTTATAATAAAATAAAATGAAACGTTCCAAGTGAATGATAAAATGTGAAAATAATTTGATTTTTAACTAACCAGAAAGGAAAAAAGCAAGACGCATCACTTTCAAAAGACGAAGAGGATATTTTTGGTGGTGATCGAACTCTGCATTTTTCGTAGATCTAATTATTATCTCATTTTTTGCATTCACTTCAAAACCGCGGCTTTCTAAGCTTTTACTTTATTTTATTGTTTTCAACTTTTTAGTTTTGTGTCTGTTAGGTAAAGTCGTAATGCATAAAAAAAATTCTTCGTTTGTTAGTAAATTTAACCTGAACTATTTAGAAAATGATTTCATAATGTCATCAGACACAGAGCTCCTGTTAAAATGTAATCACTAGTCGGGAAAGCTAGTCGGGAAATTGAGATTGATGATAAATTTTACTTGAGGATCTAAATCATTGTTTCCCAACCTTTTTTGCACCATGCCCCACATAAGCCTTTCTAAAATTCTTATGGCCCCTATGTAACATATGCATAATTTTTAATATTAGAAAATCGAATTGTTCACTTAAGAAACTTAGGAAATTGTTAGCGAAACAAAATAAGTAAATTTTCAGAACATATGAAAAATTCGAAATAATTTTAATGAAGACTTTTCTATAATAATTTAATATTTTAATTTAGTGAGATTGATGCTTGCTGAGATTTTATCTTAGGTTCCAATTTGGTTAGCTTCAGTCTCAAGCATGGGCAGATCGTGAATTTGTGGGGCCCTAATAGCCATTTTGTCAAAAAGCTGTTTTCTATAGTGATGTAGATAAGTATATAGAAAAAAATAGGGCAATAAAATAATTTTATTTATTTTTATTTGCGTATACAAACAGCAACTGTACAACATTTTTGCAAAAGAAAATGACAGGTCATATGTAGTCATGTTATATAAATTATAAAGCAACCTTTCTGCATTTTCGTGCTGCAAATTCCTTTGTTTGCTCATCACATTGTAAGTCCTTCGCTAAATCAGAACTTATGGAAAGAGTTGATAAATGATTTAGTCGATGGTTTGACATTGTTGTCCTATATTTGTTTTCTATATATGACATCCTGGAGAAAGAGCGCTCCGCTTCACAGCTAGTGATTGGCGAAGTTAAAAAAAATCTTTAAGATAGTATAGCAATTTGGAAAACATCAACAAGTTTCTTTTCATAAATTAGCATAAAAATTTCACTGCAAGAGGTGTAAGACTGGCTTAGACTGAAGTAAATAAGATTTTAACTGAATGCACTCATTCACCAAATGCTCGTCTACGTCATATGGATAATAATCAAAAATATTACGTACACTTTCCAGATCTATGTTTTTCACATTTTTGTCTTGCAAATCCATTAAAAATTTGAATTTCTTGCTATAGATCTCATAGACTTGGCTCCTTTTATTTAAATCCATAATCAGCTTATCCAACACAACGTATAGCGTGTCTCTTTTAAATTTTTCTGCGCCGTATACTGAGAATTTATCTGTAGACTTATCTGAAAATTTTGGAGTAATGCGTCTCTTGTTTATGTCATTGTTGTCCATTCCCACACTAGTGCTCAATTTTTTAGCTTTCTTTTCGTATTCCTTTAGCTTCTGATCTGATTGGTACCTTATGTTGTTCACGAAGTCTTTTAATGACACAATTAACTAGTTGACTTTACAAATATCTAAACCAGGGCTCTGTATTTTTTTATTAACTAAATTAAATATCACCAAAATTTCTTCCCAAAAAATAATCAAAATTGCAGTATCGAGTTTCGACATTTTATTGAATAAATTTCGTGCCTCTTTCCGAAAATTAACTTTCTCATCCTCATTTTCACTGAAACTTTCGAAAATTTTCATAATGTCATCATAGTGATAAGACCGTCTGATCTGTCTTAAACTTTCTGACGTAAATTTGAGTTTTGTTTCATGATTTAACAGTTCCCACCTATGGGTCCAAGTAGAAAAGTATATTTTTTGCACTACTCCAAAAAAGTTCACAATTTTGGTTGCAACCTTAACAGATTCTTCACCAACTTAAGGGAATGAGCAGCACATGACACACGATCCGCGGATTTATTTCTTTGTTTTAGTAGTGCTTGTACACCATTGTAGTGACCCGCCATGTTAGCAGAGTTGTAATAAGATTGTCCCCTACAATTATCCAGTAGTAGTCCATTTGTTTCTAAAAAGTCTTGTAGAATATTAAATAAATGTAAGCCAGTATGACTACAAATTTTACTTTTCCCCGAAAATAGTATCATAATACAATAGCAAGTTGATCATTGTGAGATAGATCTGGAGTAGAATCCATCATAATTGAATAATACTTTGTGTCGTCGTTATTTATTTGAGTTATAATTTGTTTAATTATTTGTCGGCCCATAATCTCAATTATTTCCTCATATACTGTTTTTAATAAGTACGATATTATCGGTTTTGATCGCAGCTCTCGTTGTTCAATGTGTTCACGAATGAATGGATCGAACTCTGGCAATAGCTCCAGAGCACCCATAAAATTACCATTATGTGGAGAAGCAAATACCTCTAAATGCTGAGCCCCGTATACTTAAAATTTGACAACTGCAATAACCTGTTTTAGGACATTGTGATAATATTCTGTTTCTTTTCTTAATTGTTTCTGAAGCTGCTTGTCTAAAACAGATCTATTTTCTTTTAGTGTCAACCACACTAACATTGATTTCTTACGTTCATTAGAATATTCATGATTTTCTAAACAAGTTTGTCACTTTGACGACGAGAACAGAAGAGTGGGAAAAAAAAGAAACAAAATTACGTCGGCCGTTAAGCGGCTCGGCGGGAAGTCCCCCGTAATAGACGCGGAAACATACACTGGCCAAAAACAAGCGACGGGGAATTCCCTGTTCCGTTCGATAAACGCGCACATGCATGGGTTGATTGATCTCGGGGTTGTCAACCTTATAATAGTTTTTTTAATATTAGATATTTTTTTAATTCAAAATATCACCTATTGTTTTCAGTGGGGACTGGGGCCCTTTGTATCCACGGGGCCCTGGGCTGCAGCCCAAAAAGCCCGTAAGTAGATCCGCCCCTGGTCTCAAGTCTCCCCGTTGTGCTATATCCAGACGATTTCTTTTTTTTTTATCAATAAAATAATTTACAGCACTAAATCCACATTCAGCTAAATATGAAGATGGAATCGGTAACAATAGTTTTCTCGCACATTTGATTGAATTTGTTTTTTGTTTCCTCGCGAAGCCATGACATCACTCCTTTCATATTAAATAAAGTTTTAACTGACTAATCATTTTGCATTTCTGCAAGTTCTTGATATATCAGACAAATCCACTAACATGGACTGCAACATGCATGTTGGAAAATAAATTTGTTTTAAATCAGAATATCTGTCCTTTAAATCAGCTGATAGAATTTTCAGATGGTAGATAATAGCAGGTAAAGCGGTATCATTTACTTCACATTTTTGGAGCCAATGAAACTGTTCAAAGTTTTGTTATTAATATATTTCTGACATAACTCAATAAGGGTAATGAAGCCAAATATCTTCGCTTTTGCATCAACAAGAGTTTTATTTGTTCCTTGAAGTTTCTTATTTAATATATTCAGTTTTTCAAAGATATTGGCTAAATAACTCACAAATGCTTTACCATCGACTGTGAACAGATACTTCATTTCAGGTTTGTCGCCTTTAAAATCCCTAAGTCACACAATATTTATTGACCGCAATTATTTAAGAATTTGCTTTTTTCTTTCGATTTTGTCACCGAAATCTCGCATTGCATTTAAATGGCTCAGAGCAAAAGGTTTAAACTCATGTCGAGTCCATTTTTGAATTGCCCCCCTATACAATCAAATTGCCCCCCCCAGTGGGGCGTGGGCCCCAAGTTGGGAAACACTGATCCAAATTTTTCTTATATAGGTAAAGAAATAATTGAAACAAGCATTTGCAGTGTTCTGTTTCTAATAGTGTTTCAGTTCATTTAAGAACACTTTAAATAGTTGGTAAGTATTCAAAATTCAGATTGAAGAAAAATTATTCTTTTTTTTTGTTAATATGGTTTTAAAATCTACATGTAGTGATCAGGAAGAGATAAAAACTTGACTTGACATCCGATACAGTGCTCCATTTAAAATATAAGCCCTCTAGGTAATCAGGCATCTGTTAAAATTTATATTGACTTTAAATTACTTGTAGTAAAATTATGACTATAAATTTAGCACAAACATTTATCTATCGAGATTCAATCTAAAAGATAAAGATTCCATTAAGTGAACAAAAATATAATAAAATAAAATGGTTGTTTATAATAAGATAAAAATATTTAAGTAATAAAAAATTTGTTGTTAAAAGAAATAAAAAGTTATTAATATAATTTTTGTAAAGTTATCAATAATTCACTCTTGTATTCAATTTAGTTTTCGTTTCTCCTCTATTGATTTTAGTTTTTTTTATAATTATTTTTTACTTAAACATCTTGTGATACTAAAAAATCAAAAGACCTCTAAAAATCACTGTGAAACATGAAAGTTCCCAACACGGAAGATGAAAATGAGATTGAAGAGAAACGTCACCAAGAGTGGTAACAGTTCCACTATCTTTTTCTTACGCGACCCCACTGTTTCGGATAATTTTGAAGCCATTATCGTAACTCGAACTAAAAGTTTGATATCAGGAACCCTAGTTAATACTAGAAAACAAATCATTAGCAGTTTACACTTACGGATCTATTTCAATAATCTCTCAATATGAATTTTTTCCGTCATTTACCGCTGAGTGATTTCTCAACCAGATTTTTAATGCGTCATTTGGGATGCACGACTCAACTAACGGTTAACGGAAGTAATAGAGAAGCATATTTATCACTAGTCATTCCTATAGATTCCAATAAGAGGAGATAAGCTTCCAACTTATCTTTTAACTAAACCACCTATCGTATAACTATTTTCTTCTGTTATTCAGTGGCGTTTTTTATAGCAAAGCTAAGAAGTTCTTTAATATAAAATTCGATTAATAATTCTTCCCAACAAAATATTTTTTTAAAAATTGAATCGCTTTATCATAATTTTCTGCTGTAGCTGTGAAACTTTCTAAAATATCTCTTGCTCTAAATCCAGCTGCTTAATAGAGATAATGAAATTTGTCTTTATTTACCTTTTTTTTATCATCGTACATATGTTTAAATTGATACCAAAAAGCTAGCCAATCTTTTATTCAATCACCAAATTTCCTAAGTCCGATTTTCGGTAGCTCACGTTTACGTCTCCAAGAATTCGGCGACAAAATCTGGGAACCACCGACTACTATTGAAGTTTCAATCTTTCTTCCAGCAAGGTCCATTTTTACACCATATTTTTCATCCTTTGTGAATTCTTTATCTAACAGTTTCCCATCGCATTCATTTAACATATTATGCAAGCGTTCTAATGTTGTTGTTTTAAGTTTTAATTATTTCATCTGATAATGTTCTTCTTGACCTGGTTCATCTATCAAACTATTGTACGCTTTCGTGAAAGAAACTCTAATTAACTTAGGTTTTCTTATTAAATCATCTACATTTAATGAGGAATGAACTCCTAACTTCAATAAAATAAACACTGAAGAATTATATTCTTGCTCACCAAACTATAAAAATCTCGTTGCGGGTCACCAGAATGCTGAGTATGCAAAGAAATAAGCCATTCCTTCCACTCCAAATTACTTTATTTTACAAATTTAGGAAAAAAAACACAACTTCTAAATCGAAATATAAAATCTCTACCTCTACATTTAAACAAGTGCGATATAATACACTAGTTGCAACATGCATATGATGACTTACACAAAAGATAATGAAAACATAAGCCTGAAGGCATCAGCAATAATAAAAAGCAGCACAAATAAAGATAATTTTGAGATTTCAATTTATTCTCAGACGGCGTTTTTTGGTGTAAATTTTTACATCCGTTATGCGCAAACATAAAATTGTGTTGGTAAGAAAGCTGAACAACGCGTTACGAGTGAAAAAGTATTGAACGTCATCGACAAAAAAATTTCTAGTAATTCGCTCATGGACTGCAATATAGCGGCACAACTCAAAAACATGCGTTTTGGACTAAGAACAGGTGTAAATATGAAAATACACATTCTTTCAGCAGCAATACTAGCACAACTCATAATTCAACTGGAAGGTAATCTTCTTTTAAGCAAACTAAAGCATTTCTTATGCATTTTGCTTAGCAATGAAAATTTTAAACCCACTTATCTTAAAACTTGATTTTTTTTTTTTTTGAGTTGTGCCACTATTGCAGCCCATGAGAGATTTGTTGAGAACTTCGTATGGAATAATTTGTATGAAATATCATCTGACGGACAGAATGAGATAGAATTGATGTTTTAAAGTTTCGTTGAAAATGTTAAACTGGCTCTTCAATTCTAACATTCGTCACAGCAGCCTAATAGGTTCCGATCCAACAGGCTAGAAAAATCTTTAAAAATAATCAGAGTACCATAACATATGTACTATATATAAGCACTATTGACGCTTTAAATAATTAGCTTAAGTAAATGTTATGATCTATGGCAGTTTTTTCTTTTCTTATGAATATTTACTTGGGGAGGCTGGTTTAGAAATGTCATTCTAATCATTGCTCGTGTTTTGACAAAAAGTTTAATAAGTAGCGAGATGAAGATTTACTGGGTAAGGTTCTAATAAGTTCTTGCTCACATGGCCAACAATACGTTTTATCTTGTTTACACGAAATTGATTGCACATTAATTTTAGATTTTCTACGACTTTTATCCATTCCCTAGACGGATGTTGTATTCTCCCTTTGTTGATGAATGAAATTCAATCAGGAAGCTTAATGTTATTTGATATGTCTGAAACAAACATCTTTTATTGCTATTTCTGGGCATGTAGTTTTAAGTTTAAAACAAATATAACCAGCTATATATTTTAGTAACTGGTATGAAATAGTATCATTGTTTTGCTGTAACATATTTTTTTGTTTTTTGCTTAAGAAAATTTTTTAATTCATTAATTTCTTCATCAAGGTTCAAAGTCTCTTAAACAAATGCTCTAAAGCGAACATCAAAGAGGACAGATCGCACATGGGCTGCAATAGCGGCACAACTCAAAAAATCAAGTTTTGAGATAAGTGGGTTTAAAGTTTTCATTGCTAAGGAAAATGTATAAGAAATGCTTCAGTTTGCTTAAACGAAGATTACCTTCAAGTTGAATTATGAGTTGTGCTAGTATTGCTGCTGAAAGAATGTGTATTTTCATATTTACACCAGTTCTTAGTCCAAAACGCGTGTTTTTGAGTTGTGCCACTATTGCAGCCCTTGAGCAGCGATATAGTCATTGAAGTCTGAATCGTTCAACATTTTAACTAGTGCAATTTTTCTTCAAATTTTTCCAACGTACGCAAATTAATACAATTTATTACTTTGTAAGATTTTGGATGATCATCCGTATGTCCTAGTAATCGGAACAGAGAAAAAAATATTTCCAACAATTTTCGATTAAATCTACGAATTAGAAGATATTTAACAATATTTTTCACTTTCAAAAAGTCAAAGATATAGTCGAATTTTTCGAAAGATATCAATGAACCTTATTGAAATGGCAATAACTGTTTTTCTTTTACACGCCTTGATGAAAATTCCTTTTACGCTCATTAAATATTCCAATATGCTCTTCATTTGAGCCAAAAGTAGATCTATTACTTTTATCACTGAATAATTGTTGTGAATTCACGACATCAAAACATGAATCACAAAGTTTAATGAATTTCGATTCTCTAGAGCAAGATGGAATAAGATATTGCAGAGTATTAGCAACATTTTCAGATAGAAGTTGCACTGCATACCTAACTCTTTGTACATCTTATCCCTTGACATCTAAATGTTTCTTAGTTACATGTGAGCTTTTGACTCTGTATTATCTGTAGAAGAAATATTCTTAAATGAAAATCTTTTTATTTCAGTTTCATCGTTAAACGTTATACCAGAGTCTAAAATATGGTTGTGGAACATCTGCATGCATGAGGACATTTCTTTCAGGAAAGCAGGGCTGGTATTTAAGTCCTTCCCTAACATCCACAGTCTGAAATTAATGCCATTACAGGATAACCAGTGTATTTTTACAAGTAATTTCTTGAAAAATTTACTTTGAATATCAAAATTAAAGTAAACTTATTGTTTCCAGGAATTTAAAATTCCTCTAGCAGTACAAATGAATGAGTAGTTATATAGTCCCAAATTTTGGTCATGATGTCATAAATCAATTTTCTTGATATTTTCATTTCATTTATTGACGAAACGGTCAATTCATCTCCTTCGGTTAATTGCTTTGATTTGTATGCTTCATTAAACTTAATTTTCTTTCTGTGTTTCCGGAGACACGTCAATTTTGCTGCTCCATTTTCTAATTGTCGATAAAGCTAGTAGGGGCATTTTTATAATTTTACTTAAGTAGAAATGGGTTTTTCCAGATACTGCTCACAAGGCAATAGCTGGACACATATCCACAATATCCCATATCACGCTTTTAGAACCTACTAAGACTTTTATTTTACCAGAAGAATTTAGACAATAGATTTTCAGCGTTCTTTCGACCAATCATCAAACTTCTTATTTAATTTCCTTACATTCTTAACTTTTTCTTTTTTTCTCATTTCACATTCTTTGTTTTCAGTAAATTTTGCTTCGTCAGAATAATATTGGACCTTACCATCGTTTTCTGGTGGTCATCATTTTCTTTTTTTAAACCGGATATTTTTTGAGTGTAATGAATTAATAGTTTCTTCGTTACTTGCTATTTTTCTGGAATTATCAGATGCGGATTTAAAATGTCTTCAACTATGTCTTTCCTCAGTTTTTTTTCTATAGTACTTGAATCTATTTGATTCACTGGCATTATTTGAAAGCTACAAATTTTCTCAAGGGTCTTGGCTTCAATTGCTTCCTTTTGGGTAAACCTAATAATTCGTTAATAACAAGTAACGATTATAATTAAATACTTAGCATAAAAAAGTTTAGTATTTAATAGCATATAAAAAATCGATTTTCAATGAATTAAATACAAAAAAGTAATCCAGTTGATTATGTTATGTAAAAACATATATTGCTATAAAACTTTAATAAAAACTATTCTGACTAATTTTGGTTGGTTTTATTTTTTAAATGTACTAATTCTCATTGTCTATTTTACGTTAGGTCAACTTTTTCATATGTTTCCTGAGTTTTCAGTTTCTTTCGCTGTCCTCGGGATTTTCAACTTTTCTCTGGAAAGAATCCAACATCGCATTCATTTGGTTTAAATTGAGTAAAAGTATAGATCTAATTTTCACATTGAAAAGATGAAGGTAAACTTTACTATCTTTAATATTAGAACTTGGATTGTATTAATCACAATTTCTTTTATATAAACTTACAAGAAAAAAAACTGTAAGTGAAAATTGCATTCAATAGACAATATTTTTAATAAAATTATATTTAAAAGAAAATAACAAGATAAAATCAAATCTGAGACTTGAAGTAGTTTCAAGCATTACGAATAACATTGAAAGGTGTGATAGCTTGAACATGACAATATATGGCGTATTATGAAACATGACACGTATTATGAAAAGCAGCTATGAGCATATGATGTCATAATTTCGCCTCTTTGAAGAAGAAAAAAGACCCCAGGTAAAGCAACCCATATACAGTTTACCTTGATTAAATCATGATATAATCAATTTACATTTTTTAATACTTTGTGCACAAACTAGATAAATATTTCAAGAAGTCGATTAAAATATCTCTTTTTGAATTTGCTTAATGCTTACACGGCGTATATATTTTGTTTTGGAAGTAGACAGCTTATGATACAATATGAAATGTTAAGGAACGAATGCAGCACAAAGAGTTCAAAATAACCTGAGAAAACTTATGTATGAGCTAAATCTACACAATTTAAATGTAGAAATATTGATCCTTCAATTTGAACAAATCTACAACGAGATTTTTTTATCTAGTAAAGAAAAATTTACCGCCAAAAGTCTCATTTTACAAATATAATAAGAACTAGTCATTGTTTGTTTTTATAGAACAGTTACAGAATTGACGCCCAACATGGGGTCTTAAAATCTCTGTCTAGCTCAAAAAGCCCTGAAATCCGAATTTTATTTTGTGATTGCCGGAGATCCATTTAGTGGGGTTTAATCATTAATTCTCGTCAAAATACTTAACATAATATTAATAAAAAATCACTTTGCACTGTAGTAAAAAAAACTACTCACCAGACATCATAAAGGGAAAAAGATAATATAAATTCAAGAACTAAAAGATTTGCTATCAAAAACTACTTCTCGAAACATTGCCAATAAACATATAATTTGGATTTTACATTGGATGCTTATTCCAATGTCTGTTAAGAAAATGAACTAATTTAAATATTTTTCTAATGACACAGATATTTTGATTCAGAAATAATTTCATTCTTTCTTTGTATCATTAGAAGACAGTACATTCAACTAATTTCTTAATTCGTAGTCTTTAAAAGGGAGATCTTAAAGATCAATTTTCGTTCGCAGGATCAAAGATCAAATCCGAGAAGTACCGAAGAATACTTCAAAAGAAAAAGAAATTTTCTTTGAAAGTGGAATCTCTCAACCGATGCTAAAACTAATAAAGAAACACAAGATTTAAAAGTACTTGGACGAATGTATGTCGTTATAACATACAAGTGAGAGATTCACAAGCAAAGTCACAATAAAGAGTTACTTTTGTGTATCTCATTTCATTATTTTGGTGGCATTTCGATCCACGCAGAGCAATAGTTTCATCATGATTTAAATTGTGAAATAATCCATTCTGTTTCTTTCTGAACTTAAATGTTTAGTTTTATTACCACGAAGGGTAGGCCTGGGGCACTAATTTTCTTGCAGCGCCAAATAGTATGAAAAAATGCGTTTATTGATAGGAAATTTTTTGAATGTTAGATCCTTCTTTTGAATTTGTATTCATTTTCAAGTTAAAGAAGTATTCTTTAATCTTTTAAATTGAAAAGCTACACGTTTGTAATAAAGCTTTATATTACCCTCTGTGACTGATTGAAGCGGAAAAAATATTCAGCAAATAGAATTGTTTAGGAAATGTTTCTTTTTTTTTTTTAGTATTATTAATCTAGAAAAAATTAAGATAAGGTAACTATAGTCACAATTAAGTTTAATATAGATTGGAATTACAATTTAAACATTAATTTTGTATAAGCATAAAAGAGTTTAAATAGGGGCCAGCGAATTATTAGAGACCAAGGGCTCTTCTGTCGATCCACTGAATCGTAGTGAAAAAACTTTCATATGGAGGTGGCTTCTCTCAACATAATCTTACGAAAAACTGTTATATCTAATGTTTAGTGTTATACGTTTTGTAATATTAAAAACAGGCAAAATACATTGCTCAAAATAATGAAAGGATATTGTAAGTCTTGTATAAAATAACGATGCAAGCAATCGATTTAGGCATAAAATAGAAGAAGAGTCACAAATGAAAATTTTTCTTTTTTCCACACTTGGCAGAATGCAAACTTTGAGTTTTACGTCGAGGACAACGCTTTAACAGCTGCGAATTTGATTCTACTTTCAACTTAATGTAAAACAAAGAATGATCGACAAGCGCGTTTTTTTTATGAGTGCGGTGTCTCGACGAAGTCATTTAACCGAATCAAAAGCTTTGAGAGTTGTTGGCCTGTTACAGGAGGGCCAAACATAAGCCAAAGTAGCAGAAGCCATTGGAGTTTCACAAAGTGTGATTTTCAGGATCAGGAACCGTCTTTTGGAGACTGGAAAAGGAGGCCGAAAATCAGTGCAACGGCGTAGACGTGCAACAAAGCCCAATGAAGACCATTACTTAACGCTAACGGTTCGGAGACACTGGAATATGAATGCCACTCTTCTTTAGCAACACCTTCGCAACTGTCCCCTCAGTTTCGGCACAAACTGTCCGAAACCAGCTTCACGCTGTAGGTCTGTATGCTCACACCAATGGTGTGTGTCACGTTAACAGCAAGGCGCCGTCGCTGCCTGCAGAGAGAGGGCAACAGAGCATGTGAACTGGAGGAGAAATGAAACGCGAAATATTCTTTTCTCTGACAAGTCACGTTTTTCTGTTCATCCTGATAGGCGTATTTTCATCTGGAGGGAACGTGGCGCTAGAAACAATCCTGCGTTCGTGTACGAAAGTGTAAGATTTGGAGGTGGGGGAGTGATGGTCTGTTCTGGCATCTCCATTGATGGGCACCGATCTCCATATTATTCGAAATGGAGCCCTGACCGGTCAGGGTTTTAAAATATGGTCTTGGTGTAAGCTTTTTATGGAATTGACCTCAAGTACGGCAGGCTATAACATTGCAGCACAGATGATGAGCCGTGTGTTTATTCCATGAACCAAAGCCTTCTAGATGAGAGGAGGCTGAAGAATTAGATGTAATCGGAAAAGAGCATTTTCTTTGACTGTGAGGAACCTTGAACTAAGTCTACACGTTAAGGCCTGGTTTCTTATGACAAGTACCTTTTTAGGGCGTCAGCGTTAAGTTGACGTTACCCTGACGCCAACAAAACACTGGTTTGTCAGCTCAGCGTGAGCAGTCGGTCCAACGCAGACATTATCTTGCATTGCGCATGCGTTAATGACGTAATCAAATTTTTATTTGATTTTTTAGCTCGTTCCTATAGTTTTATGTGTTATTTTTGAAAAAAAAAATGACCTTGTCCAAGAATAAACATTTTATAGCTTTATTGAATGAAGAAGAGGAGGAAAAAGAAGCTATGTTTAATGTCTTCTTTAAAAATGAAGAAGTCGATGAAATCTTCACAAATAGAGCTACTGAAGGTACTTATGCTATACTGATTAAGAGATATTTATATTTCAATGATGAAAAATTTCGTCAGTACTTCCGTTTTACGCCAGAGCTTTTCAAAGAATGGTACGGCATTGTTGAATGCGATATATCACGTCGTGCCTATAATCGAAGGAGACAGCCGATTTCAAAGAATCCTAACACTCAAGTAAGAATTAATTTATTATTGTTTTACAGCATTATATATGCATAATATCTATCAGCTTGTTACTTGTACAATATTTTATATCATTTATGAATCTTTCTGTTTTAATAACACTTTAATAGTTTATGAAGCAAAAGAGTTTTTATTTAAATTTAGCAAAAAATCGAAAAAAACATATTTCAGGGATATTTCCATATCCTGATCTGTCCATAGAGCTAACTTTAGTAACGTCTAGGAAACAATTATAAATTGTATTGTCATCCGGCACAGATCTTTAATTGAAATTCGAAAACTCTCATAATTTTTTTAGAGTGCCTGGAGGGAGAGAGATATATTGCATCGCA
Source organism: Parasteatoda tepidariorum (assembly GCF_982258835.1). Lineage (NCBI taxonomy): Eukaryota > Metazoa > Arthropoda > Arachnida > Araneae > Theridiidae > Parasteatoda > Parasteatoda tepidariorum. The sequence continues at coordinate 40,166,924 of NC_141763.1, forward strand.
TGAGGGAGATGCCATGCTTTGTTATTTTTGTATTTTCTTGCTTTCTAGGGAAAAAAAATACTTAAATTCGATATTTCACTGCAGTCTTTTTAATTCTGCACTCTAAAAATAGATCTTCAAACTATTGATGTTTTATCATGCTTAAAATATGTCATTTAATTTCAGGTACCTTGCAGCAGGGGAATCCTTTTGATCTGTAGATTTCACTTATCGGATCTATCATAGCTGGATTAGCCATATTATTGAAGAAGTTTCAGACAGCATAATAAAGAACGCCATGCTCCTATATATGTCACAACTCACAGAAGAAATATTTAAGAGTACTGAAAAATAATTTTCTAAATTGTGGAATTATCCCAATTGCTGTGGTGCTATTGATGGAAAACATATCAAGATTGTGTGTCCGAAAAAAAGTGGCAATGCGTATTTTTGCTACAAGGATTATTTTTTTACTGTTTTGCTAGCATTAGTAGATGCTCATTATTGTTTCACTTCAATAGATGTGGGATCATATGGAAAAGAAGGTGACAGTACTACCTTTCAAAACTCTAATTTGAAGAAGAATGTAGTTGGGAGTCATTAAACTTCCAGAACCGAAATGTCTCCCACATACCAAAGTTCTAAGTCCGCATGTGTTCGTAGGTGATGCGGCATTCGCTTTAACCTGCAATATGATGAAGCCCTACCCTGAATCTCAAGCCCTGCGATGAAGGGAAATCGGCTTACAATGATTGGCATTGCAGGGCAAGAAGAAAATCATAAAATGCTTTTGATATTTTTTGTCAACATTTTAGAGATTTTTTTACACCAATTGCATGTAAAATTACTATTGCAAACAAGTTAATTTTAGTCAGTTGTAGTATTTTACAGAATATGCTTCGGCATAGAAATGTAGCTTGGCCGAAGTAACAGGGAAAAGAAAAAAGTTTGCAGCTGCCCAAAAAGAACTTAATGAAACTTACCGCTTCGAACAACAATCATGCATTCTTTTGAAGCTGAACTAAAGCATAAGGGAAAATTTTGCAAAGTATTTCAGTAGTAAAAATGGTTCCTTAAAATGGCAAGCGGGGAAAGTCAATTGGACTTAATAGGCATCTTACAATTTTCGTTTAAAAAAAATAAGTGTTCGGTACTGTAAATACCGAATACATAATCAATTTAATGTATGCAATCCATTTATAATATTCTATGCAAAAAATATATCTACTTGCTATTTGCTGTATTTTCTATATTTTTCAAAATAAATCTTAATTTAAACATTTTTTATTTTTAAAAAAGGGTATTGTATTATATAATTCTTAATTTATTTTACACAATTTTCACCTTATTGTATTATAAATTTTTGAATAACTTTTACACAATCTTCTTGATTAGTATGAACAACACATTATTATATTTATAATTAAATTAAGATCCAATTTAAAAGAATTATAACATACTACAAAGTTTCGTATCCTATGATCTGTGGCAGAATAATCGCCAAGTCTTGGCAGCTTCAAGGCAATGGCCCGTGAGAAACTAAGAAAAACATCACAGAAAAGGACAAACTCGAAAGGTATAACTCGCAAACCACGAGTAGCCTCTGAATCTCACAATGAATCTGATTGAGACTGGATCATTTCATTTATTTCAAAGGTGGGGAAAGTAGAATTTACTGCGCATAATTTCGGCGCAGGAATTATACAGTGAATCCGATTGCAATATTTTCTGTGAAGACACATAAGCTCCTATTCTTTCTGCAAGCAGATTTTTAAAATTAAAACTATGGCGCCATTTACCAATTTGGATTTATATATACATTAACTAATAAGTTTTAAATTAATCGGATGTTTTTAAAGATAATATTTTTTACACTCTGATTACATTTTTTTGAAGTTATACTTCTTATGCGACATTTTTATTGGCTGGGAAATCACGTGGTAGGATCCAGTTTTCCCTCATTCATTTCCATATTGTTTTGGTTCTCACTAGCATAAAAATAATAAAAGTCATAAAAGTATTGTTTTTCTATAAATATTTTTTTAGTTTGATTTGATACACATATAATTTAATAGGATAGTATTTTTTATTTTCAAATTTAGTGGATAACAATTGTAAAAAATGAGTGAAAACAATCCCACGGACAATGTGACGGATTTAAGGTTATGTCAAGGTACGTCGTTTGTGAATATCAATTGACTGTTAGGTTTTTTCTTTTGAAATTGCATTATGACGCATTCACATACATTATTAATACCGTGGCGTAACTACCACTACGAAAATTAAACATCAATTCACTGGTATATAAGACATGCTAACTTGACTTAATCACGAGGTACCTTTTGATAGATGGAAGTTGGCATGGTCAATAACTCCGCCCCCCCCCATTGGTGACCCGGAAGTGATTTGAACACGCAGAAACGCTCACTTCGCAAATATAGCTTGACGGTAACGCCTACTTCGATGGATAGTACACATAGATCAGTTGACTTAGCTACTTGTGACTGCAAAAATGCAACAACGACCGCTACGACGTGATGATAATACACCTTTCACATTCAACACTCAGCAACAAAAAAAAACAGCTCTTCCGATCTTTCACAAGTACAGCAACTAGTGGTATCGAAATCTATCCCTGATAAAATTTCTGGTGGGGGAGTATTGTGGCGTAACTACCACTACGAAAATTAAACATCAATTCACTGGCATATAAGACATGCTAACTTGATTTAATCACGAGGTACCGTTTGATAGATGAAAATTGGCATGGTCAATAACTCCGCCCCCACAATACAAATACATTTTCCATGGCGAGACGATGAGGCAACCACAAGCACTTCCACTGGGTCAAAAGGTCCACGAGGGAAAAATGCACAATATTACCGTTATTGCGGGGCAGGAAAAAGAGCCGTTGAATATAACTAGCGATCCTTCTACGACTGATTCTTCTACAATTAACGTCGCAGGTTACGAAGTTTAACTTCTTACGCGAGGAGGGACTATTTTTTATTTTATTTTTAAACTTAGTCACTATTTTTTATTTTATTTTTAAACTTAGTGGATAACAATTGTAAAAAATGAGTGAAAACAATCCCACGGACAATGCGACGGATTTAAGGTTATGTCAAGGTACGTCTCTTGTGTAAATCAATTGATAGTTAGGTTTTCTCTTCACCAAATGCAGCCATGAGGGATATTAAATTATTTATTGCAAAATCTTTATTGCCACTATCCACTGCAGGTTCACAAGCTCTGGCAGACGTTACTAGTGAAGAAATTGATTATTGTGAGCGGCCTGTGATCCTTGCAGGAGATTTTAATGTGAATTTCTCGTTACCTGAAGCTGAAACATTATTAACCTTCCTTAAAGACAAATTTGGATTGGAAATGATAAATGGTAGGAATGATCCAACAACCAAAGGGGTAACTACCATTGATGCAGTTTTTGCAAGAAATATTGAAAAAACAGAACTTAAACATTTCGTATCTTACTATATTTATCATAATCCCATTGCAAATGTTATAGATTTGGATATTTCTCCACTCGAAAATGAATTTAAATAATGTGATCATCGTAAAACTTCGTTACCATCGTGATACTTTGTTCTCTTCTTCTCTTTTCGTAATCTGCTTTACGTTTTAATTTTCAGCTTTTACTTGCTCGATTGTTCTTGCATGTTTTTAATTAAGTTTTCATTAAAGTTATGTTTATATTTAGCATTTCTCCTTTTTGTTATCTTTGGCGACAGACTTAACTAAACATTCAGACTTATAATAAACGCAATCGATTTCTCGCCAAAGATAAGTGGTGATCCGGTTTTCTTGGATTTAGCGCCTCAATTCCATGATGGAGTTCTTCACACCTGCAATTGTGCAACATGGAAATTTTCCAGAATACTTTAAAATATGTCATTGTCGGAAGATAATAGTTCAAAAGCAGTACCAGTGTCGGAAATATCACAAATAGCAGTCAAACCTCCACCTTTTTGGAAGAAAAATCCTAAGTTGTGGTTTACCCAAATCGAAGCCCAATTTGAAATTTCTGGCATTACAAGAAGACACAAAATTTAATCATGTTGTTGTCTTTATTTCGGAGTGTAATTGCACTTTTTCTTGTTCTGCTAGTCATTAAATGAAACCACTGGCTTATAAACCAAGCCTTATGAACCAAGCCGTTGTTAGAGCATGTTTCGATATTTGTTGTAGGTGTACAGATTTTTCAAGGTCGGCAGCAGTTTTAATGGAATGTAGCACAGCAAGTGCTACATTCATGGAATTGATATTTATTGGGAATAAATGAGCCTTTCTTAAATGGTGTAAGGATCTCAAAGCAGACACTCCGTACACTTCATCAATCCACAATTGCTTGATGTATCCTGAAGATACGTACCTTGAAGGCAAATCATTTTCTAAGCAAATGTTTTCGGGAAGAATAAAAGGGTATCGCAAAAATGCACTTTTAATGTTTTTAAAAACGTATAGAACATCTGGCAAACAGTGGATTTTTTCCCCATCTATGTTGAAAGTTATGGATCTATTTGTCTTAGCTAAAGAGATACCAGCAGCTTTCCACATAGATATATTTGAAGATCCCATAACAGAAATAGTTGCCACCACTTTTAAAAGCTTTTACCACCTGGTGTACATAGTTGAATAATATTTTCCCAGATGTTGAACTTGTCCAGACTTGCTTCCATGGGGATATTTCAGACCTCTAATCATTACTACCATATAATGGTTCGCATTGATTTTGTTTCCCAGAGTCGATAGCCCAACAAACTCTTTTTTAGAAACATCAAAATCTTGATGGGAAGCGATTTCAATCTCATCAATAGAAATACAACAATATTTGTCTAAATCATCCATTGTACAAACTTTGGCTTGAAGCAAGTTAATGATGTTGTTTAAGATTCCAAAATTTACTTGAATGCCTTGAATCCTGCGATTCAAAGTGCTATAGGGATGGCCAGAATTTCTTAAAAATTTATATCCATGTTTTCCCAAAGCAAAACGTAGTTTTAAGCCTTTAATTAAATTTTCTTTACACTATTTAGTTATAGTACGAGGATTCTCTCCTAAGACTACTATTTGTTGTGGTGTAAGAAAAGAATGCAATTTCTTTTTCAAAGAGGTTAATTGCGATTGCAACTCTTGGTAATGGATTTTCAAATGTAAGTTTTCTTCAATCAAACTTTGAGGATCATCAATAATATGAACCTTGGTTTCAGCCTATGTAATGAAACGAAAATATAATATGAGAAAACATTTACTTTTATAAATTGCCTCATATTTACTGGATACACTGAGATATTCAATGAGTGCTGACAATAAATGGGGAAAAATTAACAATGGTTTACTAATTTCTCGAAAATGGAATTACGATTTTTGATTATGAGCCAAATAAGGACAAATATATATATATATATATATATATATATATATATATATATATATATATATATATCATTTATTACTAGATAGAAATAGTTCTTACTCATTTTTGGTTCTTTAATAATAATATAAAAAAAACTAAGCAAATGAAAAGGAACTGATAAATTTATACTTGCATTAGATTCATGCTTATCTAAAATTGATCCAGGTTTTGGACAGCCTACTCCTTTCAGTCTTTCTTGCGGAATTTGGAGCATTGAAAATTGTTGGAATAGCATCAGGTCTTAATTTAATGCTTCCATCTTTTTTATTTATTTTTTGTTGAGATTCTTCAAAATGAACCTGCAAAAATATTTAGAATGCTTTTTTTTATTTTCATACTTAAATTAAATCACATTAAAAAAATAGATTTTACAATTTTCAAACATACTCATATGAAATTTTCTAACACATAAACTAATTATTTTAGCAATTTAAAACAAGAAAAAAAATCATTGATGACCCAAAAACATTTGAAAGATCGCATATTAAATAGATTTCTTATGATAAATCAAAACCGTTTGAATTTTAGGCGATATATTACCATAAATAACTAAAATTCAGACTTAAATTAGCCAAGATTAAGAAAGTAACTACTTGATCTTAGTGAAATAAAATATAATACAATAAAAAACATGTAAATATTTGTTTTTCACATAAAGAAATACTTGAAAGTGAATACAAAACTTGGCAATCTCTTGCCTTTACTTATTAGTTTTATGGCTGATAAACACTTAAAATTGTTAAATAAATCAATAAATGTTGTTTAAAAGTCATATTTTAAATAAATATATACTTAATAAGTGCAATTTTCAATGAAAATTCCTTTATTTGGTACATAGTTAAAACTGAACAATTAAAGTATTATATTTTTATATATATACTTATATTTTTTTTTCTTTCAAAAAATAGACGAAAACAAACATTAAAAACAAATTCTAACAACTTAAGATCGTTTATATACTACATATATAAGTAAATAAATCTAATAAATTATAAATAAATGAGTATTTACCTCACATAAGCGAGCTCCACTTCCAGACTGCCAGTTATATCTTCGGCAATTTATTATCCATTTCTTCTTTCTTTAAACATTTGAAGGAAATCTGAACATGCGAAAGCCTTTTTTTTGAACTATTTTTGCAATTTACTGCCGCACAACCACCCATATCAATAAGTTTAGGTATTCAAATAAATGACTAAATGAATTAGGTATTCATCTTCAAACTTTCGAGCTCATACTAACATAACGTTAACTTGCGAACTAGTTTGCTCCAATTTAGTTGATAGTTCAGCTCTCATAGTATAGTAGCCTTAGTATAGACTTTTTAACAAATTTCAATTTGCTGGTCGATGCTCGACACTGTTCGATTGATGCCAATACGAAACTTTCGTCATCCGGGTTCCGAGTTCAAAACCAAGACTTTACTTTTAATTTAACTACCTTGTCTGAACCTTTGACAGAATATAAGAAAATTTTGGCGGAGTTTCCAACATTGACAAATTCTTGTTGTTTAGGTAAACAGAAACAAAATGCCTGGTTTCTCACTTCATTGAGACTACAGGCCCTCCTGTGTTAGCTAAACCTAAAAGATTGCGGATGAGAACTTCTCGAAGCAGCTAAAAAAGAGTTTTCCTATCTTATGTCATTGGGAATTATACGCCCGTCTAAAAGTCCTTGGTCTAGTCCTTTACATATGGTCAGAAAAGCGAATGGTGACCATGTGGCGACTATCGCAGATTGAATGCAGTTACTGTTCCCGACAGATATCCCGTACCCTACATTCAGGATTGTACTCAATTGCTGGAAGGTAAGAAGATATTTTCTTGTTTAGATTTATGTAGAGCGTATCACCAAATTCCAGTTAACCCTGAGGATATACCAAAGTCAGCAATAACAACTCCATTTGGTTTATTCGAATATGTATTTATGCCATTTGGATTGCGAAATGCAGGCCTAACTTTCCAGCGCTTTATAAATCAAGTATGATCAGGTTTAAATTTCTGTATACCCTATTTTGATGACATTTTAGTTGCCTCAAAAGATGAAAAAGAACACCACTAAGTACACCTTAAACTAGTATTTCAAAAATTGGTTGAACACGGTTTAACTTTAAACGCTTCTAAATGTGTCTTAGGCCAAGATTCTGTTTCTTTTCTGGGATGCTTAATCACACATGAAGGGGTTAAAGCATTCCCTGCCAAAGTTGAGACTATTTTAAACCTGCCAAAACCTAAAACAATATCCGAGTTAAGAAGATTCTTGGCAAAGCTTAATTTCTATTACTGTTTCATTCCAAATGCTGCACAAGCCCAAGCTATACTTCTTGATTTTCTTAAAAATGCTAAGAAAAATGATAACAGGTTGGAAAATTGGACTGGTGAAGCTATATCTGCGTACGAAAAGTGTAAGCGTGACGGCGCCAATTCAGCCACATTGGCATATTTTCTTTCAGCCCACCCAATCTCCATTACAGTCAACGCTTCAGAAGTTTCCTTAGGCGCAGTCTTACAAATGCACCCGCCAGATGGTTCATGACCTATTACTTTCTTTTCACGGAAGTTACCTCCAGCTGAAAAGAAGTATAGTACACCCTTGTGCAAATTAATTGAAACAAACTCAATAAATTCAGAAAACTAAGAGCAAATGCTATTTTATTTAAATTTATACGAACTCAAACATTTTTAGTACATAATATGATCTCCACGACACTTTATTAACATTTGGACACGATTCGGCATGGATTCCACTAATTTTTTACAGTCATTTATAATATTTGTGTCCTTGTACCACACATGAATTAACGCCGTGATTAGCTTCTCCATTGTTGTACAGTCAGCAAAAAAAAAAAGATATCACCCTGAATAACTTTTGTTCTAATGATCGGATTTTCACGATCTAAGTGTCAATCTTAATGGTTCCCGGGGGTGACCTCAAATATGCTAATTAATTAGTGCTAACTATTAATTAAGTTACGAAATCAGACACAAAAACGTACTTTCTCTGAATAAACATGTATTTTTTTTTACATATTTGGATTCCTGACCTTCAAAATATAGGGGGTAGCCGCAATCTGGGAAATGTGGTCTCCATAGTTTGGTCAGGAGAGCGATCCAAAGTTCGTACCCCTTAATGTTAATTTCGCTTTTTGCGTTTTCAGTCATATTTTCAAAACTAATGAAGCAATTCAAAAAAAAATTGCACCCACTCATAAAACTCATTTACCCAAAGATAATTTCATGAAAAAAATAATTTTTAATATTTATTTATTATTTTTTATTATTTAATTAAAGTGAGGATGAAAAAATATTGAATTATAAGGTATGAATTTTTTTATACCATAATAATCTACATATTTTTCAATAGAAAAATCTAAAGTTTCAACTGTTTTTATTTATTAGAATCTGAAAAAAATTAAAATTAATTATTTTTAAAAAAATAATTTGGCGACAATAAAAAAATGATTAAATGGGGCGATTAATATTAAAATGTGATAAACTTGCGAGGAACTTGACTTCGCGCGCGTAGTGTAAAATTTCATTCATATTTTTTTCGCTAATAATCGTTTGCTAATCTTTTAATTTTTATTTATTTCTAACTATAAAATACAATGTTTCCTTTTTAGTCGCTTAATAATTTATTTGTAATTCAGTAAAGAAATTATTAATAAAACATTTTGAATAAAAAACACTTTATTCAACGAATGTCTAGTTTTATAAAGGCGTGCATCTGATAGAATATGATTATGCACCAGATTGTGCTTACTTAATGTGATTATTTTTTAATTTTTGATTTTCTTTTTCAATAACTGATACAATTTCAATAATATACATACGTATGCATAGATTTGGAATAATATATTTATCAATTTCTTGAATATATATTTTATAATTATTAATACGAATGCGTAGTCAACATTTTTAATCATCTTAAAACTTCGCCCGGTGGCTGTGCGGTAGCGCATCGCCCTGTCGTTCCTCGGGCCGGGCAAGGCTGACTCAGCCTTTCATCCCTTCAGTGGGTCGATAAATAAATACCAAGCATGATTGGGAACTAAACACTGGGGGTTCCGCGTTCGGCTGACCACCTGACCGGAACATCTGCTCCTGCACCCCAGAGCCTTAGGTCCAGAAAACTGAGGTGGGCACAGTAGGCCTTGGCCCTCCATGGGCTGTCGTGCAGCTGAGTTTAGAGTAGAGTTTTTTAAAACTTCTTTACATCTTATATATCGCCTTAATCTTAAAATAAATTTGTAAATTACCTGTCTGTGCGTGTTTCGCAGAATTATTTTTCTAACTTTTTTATTGAATTTTAATGCAATTTTTTTTAAATTCTATTATGTATATTTTTTTCCAATAATATACTAATCAATCATTTAAGTACTTTAATTTATGTTTTTCTTTAAAATAAAATTACTTTTTAAATTATTGCTAAGTTCTTATTGAAAGAAAACTTAGAATTATTGCCAGCTATCTGAGAATTAAATCTTGTTAAGAAATTAAAAATATTCTACTGATCACACACAATATCATTCGAAGCAGAACAGCTGACTATTTACTAAAAATACTATTGTTTACGAAAAATGAAGATAAATTATTAATTTTATTTTTTTTATTGCTTCTTATTTATTCGAGTAATGAAAAGTAAATGCGTATGTGCGCACAGGGGAAAAATTTAACAGATTGTTTTGTTTTTTAAATGAACAAAAAACTATGGGCATGCAATTTTAATTCAACATTCAAAGTTAATCTTGTGCGCTAACCCTTTTAAGTTACCCTTTTGTCTTAAAAAGTTGAAAATATTTTCTTTAAAAGTTGTTTGTATGATTTCTCAACTTTTGCACAGTTCAAAAAAATATTGCTATATCAGGAAAATGTTCGATATGCCTTGTTTTGTTAAACAACTACTAAAATAAAAAATTGTAAAAAGATTTGAAAAACGTGCTATTTTTAGAATCATCATGTCAAAAATTGTTCTTTTACTCCATTTGACTTTTTTCTTCTTAAATAACTTATAATCATAGTTTTAACACACGTTTTGAAGAAATTATGTATACAAATTTCTCCTAATATTTCGTAATAAAAAAACAAAAATATTAATGATTTATTTATACACTGAAACCTGCCAAGTTGATCACACTTGTAAGTTTTACACCTGAATAAGTTGACCTCAATTATCAAGAACGGAAATTTTCCTACATAATAAAGAAGCAAAACCTTTGTAACTTGACCACCTGTCTATCTTGTATGTTGACCACTGAAATAAGTTAATTTTGTCTAGGAGTATTATGAAATTCTATTCTAAAACCCTCATAAGTTGACCAGAAAAAAAAATTCAGAAAATTTTCTGTCATTTTGCAATGTATGTTAATATTTCACTTGTTTGGTGAAATAGTGTAAAAAGCTAATCTAAACCTTTTTGTGAGTTGACCATCTGGGGAAACTGTAGGGAGTCAGCTTTTGACCATTTCTTTCATTCATTCATTGAAAACAGGTGTGTTAGTTGAAAAGTTGCTCTTCCAGTTGCAATAGTGAGCAAATAGGCTTGCATGTGTAGTAATAACAGAATAAATTTTAAAGTGTTAAAATAATTTTGTTTTGTTAAAATTTTCAATGTTTTCGTGTTCTGATATTTTAAGAAATTATTTTTATTAAACACTTCACATGCATAACTAACAAAATAATTTTTTTTAAAAAGTTAGTTAAATATTAAAATTATTTCTGTGTAACAAATTGAAGTTCGTTTAGGTTTTAACACATTTCTTGAGATATTCATTTGGCCATTTGCTAAATCAAATTTTTAAGTCAAGTAAAAAAAAATTTAAATGTATAGCAACATGTAGGAAGCGAAAAAGTAAGCAATGTCCCACCCCTTCTATAAGTTGACCACTTGTCTACGTTGGCCACTAAAACAATGCACATGAAGTGGTCAACTTACACAAGTTTTACTGTAATTGTTTCATTGATTCGGAGTAGTTAATTGTTTTCGTAATAATCGGCCTTACAACTATTTAACTTAGATTCTTTGGACTATGCGTCACTTCATGCATGTCTTTCGAGATTGAAATTTCAAAGATAAAATGTAAAAATTACAAGAATACGTAAGCTGGTTTCAACTAACAAAAAAAAGGGACAAAATCGTTGGCAAAAGAAGTTATCTCATGAAAAGAGTGTCAGAGTTGAAAAAGTATTGAAAAAAATTGTAACAATTGTTACTCTTGTTTAATTAAGGGTATTATAAACCTAATTTTCGTTTAATCATGTTTTTTTAAAGAACTAACGAAAGGAGTGTGTAAATAACATCAACTCTTTTTACTGCAAACTAAGTTTACTTAATATCAATTGCAAATATTAAGAAGTACAAATTCTTGACTTGCTCCTTAAAATAAAGTTTTATTTTAATCGTAGTTGAAGAAGAACGGATATAGTTAAGGGAGGTATGCGACATTCGGAAAAAAAAAAGTCGTGTGATAGAGATAGTTATAAACAGAACGAATTAGTTCTTTTAATTGAAATGCTGACAATATCATTACAGCATCTTGATTAACAAGTGCCATGAAAAACGGTTCTGAACTTAAAATATGGATTTTAATATATTTTCCTATTTACGTACCTCCTTGATCTCCACACCGTTTTAATATTCTGTAAAGCATAAAATAAAATAATGTTGAATAAAAAAAGAGATTTCAAATGAAATATTTTATTTTCCTTAATACAGGGTATCTGCTACATTTTAGATTTTCAAATTCATAACTTTTCATGTCTAATTCCAAGAATTTTCATGATTTAACGAAGTTACTATTTTCTCCAATAAAAACAGAATAATAAATTCAAAAAGCATTATAATCACATTATATAAAATAGGTATAACCAAAACTGTTATACTCTGCATCTTCTTATTTATTGATTTTAAATTTAGAAAAACAGAGTAAAGAAAGAGTTGAAACAATAAAACAGCTGAGCAAGTATTTTTTTTTGGAGAATTATATTCAAAAGATAATTTCCTTGTTCATCAGAAATGAAAGAAATACTCCTGATTTTTCTGCTCGTATTTCGGAATTTAAAAAAAAATTGCCAATGACTGACTTGCTCCTGCTTGAATTTTAAATTGATAAAATAAAAAAAAGATGAATAATAATAATTCTGAAATCACATAAGTTTAAAAGATACTTCGCTCTAGAAATGATGTTTTTTCTTTCATTTTACGAAAAAACAGCATAATTTTTAAAGAAAATGATAAAAACTTTTTATATTTTAATAAAATATGACTCAGAGTGGGGATTTTTTAACAAATTCAGATATTCGGAACACCGTGAAATTGGGGAGGGTTTACATTTTAAAAATAAAATTTTTCGGTGACCTCAATCCATGACTATACATGATTTTTTTAAAAAAAATAGTTAAATTCATGACAAATTGTGTTCAATAACGAAATTCATGACTTTCCATGATTTTTCATGACTTTCAAGGTGCGCTCATACACTGTTAAAAATTTCACGTTCATGTAATAAGTTCATTTGAATACGCTTTATAGATTTCGTTTCATGTTTTATTCTGTTTCTTCTTTATACTTAATTTTCTGATTTCGCTTGATATTTTTACTTATTGTGTTCCATTACATTTGTAATTTTTTTTTGAGTGCTTCTCAAACTATTGCATTGATATATTTTACTTTGGCTATATTGATACAATAATAGAAAGTGCTATTTTTTTGCTGATATAATCGTGTAAGCTGATGAAAAGATTATATCTTTTATTTTCCGGATATTTTTAGAATTTTTTTTCCTTTTTTCGGAATTTTTTTTCCCGGTTTCTTGCAGTTTTATTTTTTATTATTATTTTTCTTCCCCCCTTTTTTATTGTTCTGTAATTTTTCCCAAGTTTTTTCTACATTTTGAACTTATTTACTTATTTTATGAGTTCTATTTACTTGCAGCTTATGCACAATAAATAAAACTTATTATTTATCGTAATTTTCTTCGTGTTTTTTTTTGTTTTTATTTATTATGATATATATATATATATATATATATATATATATATATATATCAAAATGCTTTTAAAATGCCATATAACATTTATTAAGTTTTACAATTTTATCGAAAATAAATACCGTGATTTCTATAAAATTTTGCGATTATGCATCAGAATAGCTATCTTTTTTCAGGTCCACCTTTGCTTGATCGCTTTTTTTTTTTCCTTTCCTAAGAAACTCGAAGTGAGGGGTAAAAGCATTTAACCCTACAACTCTTCATAAATTTATGATAACTTATGAAAATTTGGTTTTAATTCAAAACTGTCATACAAATTACATTAAAACAGCTTTAAAAAAATAAATAATGTCAGATAAAAATTCAAAGATTCTGTAATCTTGGAGAATCAAAAATAATTTATTAATTTATTTAAATTTCCTTTTTAAAGGAGATTTAAAAAAAAAAAAAAAAAAAAAAAGCCCAAAAAGCAACGCGAAAAATTCTTTTGGTTGCTTAGCAACGAGAAGCACTATCTTTTCCCATCTTGTCATTCATTCAGTTTCTTTATGGTTGTTATAAATTATTTCCCCTTCTATGGCGAGGTAATTTGGCATATTTTTAAACCATCGCCAGATATATAAATCCTTATTGCCACCTAATTTACAACCCATTTTTTTCGAAATTTTGTCTACCCCCCCTATTTTGAAGGTCAGGAATCCAAATATGTAAAAAAAAATACATGTTTATTCAGAGAAAGTACGTTTTTGTGTCTGATTTCGTAACTTAATTAATAGTTAGCACTAATTAATTAGCATATTTGAGGTCACCCCCGGGAACCATTAAGATTGACACTTAGATCGTGAAAATCCGATCATTAGAACAAAAGTTATTCAGGGTGATATCTTTTTTTTTTTGCTGACTGTACAGTCCATATTTAATAGGTGATTCTTGCATATGGCCTAGAGATTCTCAATTGGGTTGATATCTGGTGAGTTCCCTGGCCATTCCAATGTCTCAGTTTGATTCTCAGACATGAATATCTTGACAATTTTGGACGTATGGCAAGGAGCTAAATCCTGTTGAAAAATCCCTGTTCCATCAGGGTATCGTTTCTTCAACTCTGGAACAACTTTTTTACCCAGAATAGAAATGTACTGCTCAGAACGCATCATACCGTCAATAGGCTGCAAAGGTCCAACCCCATTGTAACCGAAACAACCCCGAAACATCTTCTTTAAAAAACACGAAAAAAAAAGTTGTTTCAATTAATTTGCACAAGGGTGTACCTATAAGGGAATTGTTAGCCATCTACTCTGCCGTAGGTCACTTCAAAGATTCAGTTGAAGGAAAACCTTTTTCTATCTTCACAGATCACCGTTCACTGGTATACGCTTTTAGGAAAAAGCATGATACTGTTTCGCCGAGACAGTCACGACAACTCGACTGCATTTCCCAATATACCACAGACATTAAGCATGAGTCTGGAGCTGACAATGTGGTAGCTGATACCCTGTCTAGGATAAACGATGTTTGCCTGGCTACTACAAATCTGGAAGATATTGCTAAAGCTCAACAGAATGACCAGGAACTACAGAACCTATTAGCACATTCCTCGTCGTCACTTCAGTTACAGAAAATGGAAGTTCAGCCGAACGTTTTCCTCTACTGCGACGTGTCAAACGACCGTACGTGCCTGTCAATTATCGAAAGATTATTTTTGACAGTTTGCATGGTATTTCACACCCAGGTATCAATAGCACTAGAGTACTGATCAAGCAGAGATTTATCTGGCCATCAATAAATCAAGATATTGCACACTGGACACGTTCTTGCATAAACTGTCAAAAATCGAAGGTTCAAAGACATACCAACAGTCCCTTACTGAGTTTCAAGTTGCCTGATCACCGTTCCGAACACATCCATATCGATTTAGTTGGACCTCTTCCCTTCAGAAGGCTATCGTTACTTACTAACCTGCATAGATCGTTATACTCGATGGCCTGAAGTCATACCCATCTGTGCTGAAACTGTTGCAAAATGTTTCGTTACTAATTGGATTGCCCGGTTTCGAGTACCAGTTGTAATAACAAGTGATCAAGGCCGACAGTTCACATCAAAATTGTTTGCCAAGCTATCTTCCATGTTGGGAAGAAAAAGAATACGTACCACGCCGTATCATCCTATGGCGAATGGTATGATCGAACGCCTGCATAGAACCTTAAAGCAAGGTATTATGTGCCACAACAAACTTCGATGGACCGAGACTCTTCCTATCGTTTTACTAGGAATCAGATCAGCATTTAAAGGTGACTTGAAAGGTTCCTGTTCAGAAATGGTTTACGGCACTGGCTTACGCCTACCTGGCCAATTTTTCAACCCTTCCACAAAACCCATTGAAGAGTCTACTTTCATTGAACACTTGCGGGCGACAATGGAAAAGCTTACACCCGTTCCTGCTTCTGATCATTCTCGTCAAACCTGTTTTGTGCATCCAGCCTTAAAGGATGCTACTCACGTTTTCATTCGAAAAGATTGGGTCAAACCTCCGTTGACCCCTCCATACGACGGACCTTTCCAGGTACTCTCTCGACAAGTTAAACATTTCACTTTAAAAATTGGATCCCGTACAGCTACTATTAGTATAGATCGTCTCAAGCCTGCCTTTTCGGAAACTGCCATTCCTTTGAATTCTTCAAAATTCGAATCTCAACCTCAAGTGTTTATGAGGAGTGGTAGACGTGTAAAATTTAGAATTCCCTAGTTCCATACCTCCGGTATTTAGAGGGGGAGTTTCTGTGGTGTAATCAGAGTACTTGGTTCGAATAGCAAAGTTCATGCTCAAGTCAACCTGCAAACTTTAAGATCTCACAATATTTTTGTAATCTCTTTGAATTGAACTGAATTTAAATAATGTGATCATCGTAAAACTTCGTTACCATCGTGATACTTTGTTCTCTTCGTTTCTCTTTTCGTAATCTGCTTTAAGTTCTTCTTCAGCTTTTACTTGCTCGATTATTCTCGTATGTTTTTTATTTCATTAATGTTATGTTTAAATTTAGCATTTCTCCTTTTTGTTATCTTTGGCGTCAGACTTAACTAAGCATGCAGACTTATAATAAACGCAACCGATTTCACGCCAAAGGCACTTAGATGATTGCAGTTGGCTCAACAGATCACGATACAGAAATATCCCTAAAATGTTTTATGATTTGCTTATACAAATATTTAGATTATAATTGTCTTAGAAAATTTTATTTATCCTTACTATTGATTTGAGTTCTTTAGACCTCTTTTGTAAAAACTAAAGTAAATAACCAATGAACCTTGAATGTCTTGCTGTTTAATTCATAATCTGACTGCTCCCAATCTCATGTAGATACAATATTATATACATGATTAAATAAATTTTTAAGTAATATATATTTAAAAAAAGGGGTCTTCTTATAATAGAAATACATATTTGCTGTCATAAAGATAAATAATACATGCTGTTCATAAAAATAAATAATATATGCATGCAAGTATATAATAGAAAACTTGTACTAACCTGCAATTCCTGTCTCCTTTTCAATCTGTAACTACAGATTGTTTTTAAGCACGGCATCTTAGTAAGATTTCGATCTTACATTATACAAATTAAGTCGCTTTTTAATTTCAGAGATTAATTTCTCCTCGAAATCAAAATCTTGGCTGATTTTAATGTGCTGTTGACTATTGTCCTCCATTGCTTTATGTCGTTAACGTAACGTTGTAATCCAACTGCAGTTGATTTGGACGGCAGTTGTTCAAGCTGAGCGTTCGTGACGTATACTGTCAAACTCACAAATTGGCCAATCAGAGGTTAGCGTTAGCTTTAAGCTGGGGTTTTGCAAACCTTAAAAATCAGGTCTTTAGTGCGCAATATTTCTAAAATCACAGTGATATTAGTAATTATAGTTTATTTCTAACTTATTAAAACTCACTTATTTTGCATTAATAATTAAGTGACAATTAAATCAAATACTGTGACAATTAAATCAAATACATAGTTACTTTAAGTACAATCATACAAATGAGAAATAATCAAATTTTTGAAAACGGATCACAGCTGATAGCAAAATACTACACTGCTCAAAACAATTGAAGGATATTGAGGTTGTGAGCTGAACTTCCACCTGAAGAATTATGTGAATGATTGATAGTAGGCCAGACGTAGACGTAGTAGGCGACAAACGTAGACGACAGACGTAGTAGGCCATAAGACGTAAAAATGAGATTTATTTGCCAGAAAAAATGCTTTTATTGGATATTTAGATGCAAAAGGAAAAAAAAAACATTTGTGCAAATGAGAAAAACAGATTAAAAAAGGTGTTTCCTTAAAATAAATTGTTTTTAGAAGGGGGCATAGTTCCAGTTCTAGAAGAGTTTGTGGGAGTGGTAGGAGAATACTCGATTGGGTTCATGTTCGGAGAACACACTGGCCAATCCATTCATATGATTCCTTCCTCCAAAAGAAAATCATTCACCAAGTTAGCACGATGTGGCCAACAATTATCGCCCGTTAACTTGGAGTCATCTCCAATTGCTGCAGTGTAAAGGACTACAATAGGTCTCAGGATCTCATCCCTGTATCGGCTGCCGGTCATAGCTCCATTTCGAATAATATGGAGATCGGTGGTGCACCCATCAATGGAGATACCAGAACAGACCATCATTCCCCCACAGCCAAATCTTACACTTTCGTGAACGAATGCAGGATGCTACGTTCCCTCCAGATAAAAATAGGGCGATTAACAGGATGAATAGAAAAACGGTATTCATAAAAAAAAAAGAATATTGCGATATTAATTTTTCCTCCAGTTCACATGCTCTGTTGCCCACTCCCTGCGGACGCGACGGCGCCTTGCTGTTATAGTGACACACACCATTGGTCGGCGAGCATACAGACCTACAGCGCGAAGGCAGTTTCGGACAGTTTGAATCAAAACTGGGGTGGAGGGCAGTAGCGAAGGTGTTGTTAAAGAAGTGGCATTCGTATTTCGGTGTTTCCGAGCCGTTAGCGTTAAATAATGGTCTTCTTTGGGAGTTGTTGCAGGTCTATGCCTTTGCCCTGATCTTGGGTCTGCATTTGCAATGTCCACAAAAATCAGTTCTTGATCCTTGGAAATCACACATAGTGAAACTCCAATGGCTTCGGCAGCTTCAGCTTGTGTTTGCCCCCCCCCCCTCTAACCGGCCAACAACTCTTCAATCTTCTGTTAAATGACTTCGTTGAGACATCGCACTAATTGAAACAACACGCTTACTGAGTATAAATCATTCTGTTCTGCTCTGTCTTACATTAAGTTGAATGCCAAATCAAATTCGCTCCAGCTAAAGCATAGTCTTGGTCAAATTGTTTTATACAATAAGATGTTATACAATTGTTTCATACAATACCGTTATTTTATACAATAAGACTTATCCTTTAATTGCTTTGAGCAGTGTATTTCAAAGTAAGATTACTGACTACCATTCAATAAAAAAGAATACTAGTCAGAACACATGAATTTTCTTTTTATTTTAATGATTACCTAATTCTTAAATCTAATTTAAAATCTTGAGAAATGAAAATAAATTAGCATTAAAACTAGTGTTAAAATCATTTGCTAAATTTTGCAAAATAATATAGCATCAAAAAAGATCATAGTATTTACAGTAGAATTAGAAAATTTCTAGGATGCCTAGAAGTGTTATTATCTAACATTAGAAAAATTACGAGACTCAGTATATGGAATAATTTTTTCTATGTTTCTTGATAGATCAATCTAAGATTAATTACATAAGTTATTATTAAAACATAACATTGAAATTAAATAAACATGACTATTGCAAAACTAACGGCATTGAAGTGAATATTTACTGAAGAGTTCATAGAGTATTCTATTAAATGGGAAATGGCCAACTATGCGAAAGATATCAATATGCTCGCATCTAACTATTGAATGGACGTCCGCAAGTTAAGCTATCTGCAACAGTTTCAATAACAAATGAAGTAGCTTTCTGAAACTACAAATATGTGACAAAAATTTTTTTTTCCTAAGTTGTTAAGATTTTTTTATCAGAACTTGAATTTAAATAAGGTTAGAAATCAACAGTTGTTTTTATCTCAGGAAAATGTTTTAAAATTAATGATTTTGTACAGGTTTAACAAAATAGAATAGGTTGCACAATTTTGTACGAAATACACTAGATAAATTTCTTATGAAAAAAAAATTTGTGTGTTATTATTATTTAAAAAAAAACTTATTTCATAAATGTATAAAATCAATGCAATATTTTGCGCTCTATTTTATTTGTTACATCATGAATTATTTCAAGATATCATTTCAATATATCACTATTAAACTACCCGAGAGTCCTTTTATTTCCTCATACATCGGGTGATAAAAGTTATTTTATGTGTCAGGTTTATATGGCTATTTCCTTCCCAGAACAAATGTTAGCCAAGAAATAAACCTATTTGAAACATCAATACTTTACTACCGGTTTTTAAACAGGAGCTAATGGACATAAAAAGGAATATCTACAACTTTCACCTGAGGACTTGTAGGAGAGCATGGCCTTTAAAAGACTTCATTGAATACACAAAGAGCATAAAAAAAGCCCAAGTGGAACATAAAAAGTTTGAAGGCATCACTTTTTATGTTCAAGGTTTGTGCGGGTAGAAAAGTAAAGAATGAATGAAATTTCTGAATCCTCCTTCCTTTTATTCCTTCTTTTTTTACACAATAAAACTTTATACCTACAAACGATGAAGGAAATAGTCTTACGAAATTCCAGTCCAAATTTAAGACGCGTAAAATACTGATGCATCAAAAACTACTGATTTACTTTTAGTTAAGGGATGATCATTAATAAACTGAGAGGATAACAATAGATAGCGTTGCACAGCGGGCCAGCATCCAAGGTTTCATGGCCAAAATTTGTATTTCGATGAAATTTGTTTAAAAATTTGGGGGGTTTTATGTGCAGATAAATTGAATTCATAGTTGAAATTTATAAATACACTAAAAATAACCAAAAAAACAAAATGGCGGCTGAAATATGGCGAGCAAAAATAAAAATAATAATATAGTACGTTTAAATAATTAAATATAGCAATGAAAATATAATTTTCGTAATTTTATATTAAAAATGAAAAGCAAATTATATTTTCGAAGTAATATTACAAAATAACGCGATAACATGAAAAAAAAAACATAATTTTTGCTTTTCGGTATATTTAGTCCACCTTTGCAATACGGGCAAAATGGGGCAGGTTTTTTCGAAAGAAAAAACATCAAAGACAACCAAAAAAAAGTTTAGCTAATTACCTAGTGGAACGTTTTGGAACTTAGTTTCGAAAGTCATTCAAACATTTTAAAATGTCAAATGATAAGATATAAATTTTAAGTTTGTCAAGAGTATTAACTAATCCAACAAATTGAAAAATTGTACTATAATTTTACACTAATTACTCTGATAAAAATGTAACAGTAAGGTGAAATTCTTATATATATTTCTGAAATAAAAATTTAAAAGTTGCATTTAAAAAACGAATTTTTAACATAATTTTCACTACATTGTACTCTCGTCGGTCCAAAAAGTAAATTATAATGTTTGGAATGATTATGAATACTTAATTTGGGCTATATTAAAACTGCCTACACATATTTTAGTTGAAAATTTAATTTTTGACTTTTGTCCATAGATCATGGTCTTCTGGCCCACAGTGCGCTGGTTACATTTTTAAAAATTAATCTGCACATTTAATTTCAACTTATTTTAAACGCTGACTAAGTAACCACATGATAATTCTTCAATTGCCCAATTGATTAACTTCATAAAACAAAAAGTATATAGACAAAAAAAATCATTAGGAGAATTCTATAAAATTGGCTCTGTTAAGCCCATCAATAAGAGGTTCTACGACGATGAAAATGAGGATATACTCCACGTTATCCTGCATAAAGTAAATGAAACATTAAAATAAAACCAGTATTCCTGAATACTTAGAAAAGAAGTTCTGTTGTATTGTGAGAAGCATTTCAGAGATCTAAATGTCTCTGTAAGACAAGATCAGTCGCCTGAAAATTTTTTCTAGATAATCGCTGAGGTTGTAATGGAAAATAAAATTTTCAATTTCTCCTAGAAAAAAGTTAATCATTCTTCCACATGGTTTTTTCAAACAGCGGAACATCTCGGTAAATATCATTAAGCATTAGTAGAGCTTTTCTTCTTTATTTAAGAAATTATTATAATAAGATGTTATGATGTGGATAGCGAACAATGCCTAATTTTTAGGTAATGTGTCCTGGTCCAAAACTTTCGTGAGACGACTCCTACCAGTTAATTTTATCATATATTGTAGAAAAAATTTCATCTAGATTGATCGAATTTGTCATCAGAGTTGAGACATCTTGTTTGATTTTATTTAAAGGAAAAAAATAGCAAGGAGTCTTTTGGTATTAAAAAATTTAGAAATAATAAATTAAAAAAAGTTTAATATATTTTCGCATGCGATATTGAATTAGCCGGCATATTAAAAGAAAAGCTTTAAATGAGAATCGAGGATTAGGTTTTTGAAATGAAGTTGAGTGTAAACATAATAGATTGAATTAGCCTCAAAACTTCCAGAAAACGTAAGCATGCCTGCCAACTTTTACGCATTTGGCACAAAATTTTATTTGTACATTTAAAGTGGTAGTAAAATATATGTTTTCTATATATTCCTTGCCTTTAAAAACTTAATTTATAATATTTTTGACCACCATATAATATTTATAATATTTTCTGCCTTAAATAGTAATTTAAATTCCATTTAACTACCACTGGGGAAAATTATCCTCACAGGGATTAAAAGTTGGCAGATATGCGTAAGTACTGAAATTTACACGATTAGTCAAAAATCCAGGCGAATTTAGAACAAAATTAAACTTTTAAATGAACTTTAGTTAGATATATTGTGAGGGGCAAGAAGTATTTTCAAACTATTTGAAAATTAAGTTAAAGCATGTGTTCAGAGCCGAAATATGAGTTCAGGGCCAAACACTATTCTTGTTGAAAGTCAACTGTAGTACTTGCGGGGTCATTATCTACTCTGATTCTTAATCGGAGACTCAAGCTCTAAGATGTCCAAGTGAACAGGACAATATCGTCTTCTCGATTAAGGAAAATTGTCAGTCTATTGTTAAGTGTCTTTTAAAGCTTCATTGTGATAAGGAAAGTTTAGATAATGCAGATAAAGGATTCTGAATGAAATTAATATAAAAGTTATAGGATATCTGGAAGAAAACGTGCACGCTGTCACAGTCTCCAAGCAGGAGGTATTTCTAATCGAAACCATTTATGGATTAACTGTAGCCATAAATAGCATTTGCTAGAAGTATAGAGTATACAAAAGCCTAGAAGTTTTTAAAAGCTACATTATACTTACTAGGTGACGTTTTCACTCGCACTTCTGATTCGGAGAGTGTGTGTCTCAAGTTCAAAGAAGAATTTGGAGAGTGTAAAAGCGCTTTTGGAAGCCTATCAGTTCTGTGTCATATTACTTGTATACCGAGGTAAATGAAACTTGAAGCACATAACAAGAGTACACATGAGGTTTCAGAAAAAAGCAACAGATATTAAAAATCCGGACTACGTGCAGGATATGGATACTCGGGACAGATTTATGATACAAAATGTAAACATCAAAATCAGTAACAAAGAATTAATATTGTATGATTAGTTTGGAAAGGATATAACATTTACAAAAACTAAAGGTACAAACAAACTAATCATGTTTTTCAGCTCTTGAAACAAAAGAAGAAGCTATCGTAGACTTTGGACTCGGAGAACAAATGGAAAATCCCGAATGATAACATGAAAAGGAAGACTGAATTCTTAAATAAAATTTAAACTCTAATGCTTCGCCAACGAAAAGGTTAGAATTAACAAACTATTACGGGAACTGTATTACTTTTACCCCCTTACCATTATGATCTGAATTTTATAGAATTAGCTGGGCACAGGTTATAGCGGTAGGTATGAGGAAGGAATATTGAAACTAACCTCAGCTTGAAAATTCTTGAGAGATCATCTTCAGATTCTATTAAAAGTTAATTAGCTGATGACAGAAAAAATATTGTAGCCATATGAGACTGATGGCTACATTAACATTATGGCTGTTAAGAAGGCTCCTGAATATAATGGTACTAAACAGCGAACTAATATGGCCAAGTATCAGAGAATTCTAGAAAAATCGATGGACTTTACACAAACTCTTAAGTAACTAAGTTTCTGTTGAAACAAGAGCAATGAATGTGAGGAATGAAACAGTTTTTTTTTTAATTAATTTTCAAACATATGTTCAATCAGATAGAAACGAAGCAGTATCTAATCACATTCATGGTTATGAGTATTAAATAAGATGAAAGGTATCACTTTTAATTTCCGATGAGAAACAAATGTTTTCTTATAAGAAAAATGTCACAAATGTACTCTTACTTAACCAAGCAATAAAACTTTTTGTTACGTCACTACAATGATTCGTAATAAGTTTCAAATCAAACTTGTCAAGAAAGTAACTACAAAAAAACATGAAAAATGAGTAGTCTCAAATATATTTTAAAATTTCAAACATAGCATACTTTGGAAAGTTCATAAAGGCTAATGTAAGATTTTATAGAATTTAAATGCATAGAAGCATTAATTTTTTTTAAAAATTTTCATTTAAATTTTATGAAAGATATATAACCTAAAAATAAACTATGCTTAAGTAACAAGTATTACTCTGTTTACTTCTATGCTAATCGAGTAGTGCAAACTGTGATGCATGACAACTTTCCTTATAGATTAAATGAGATGGTTTCTGAGTTTTACAAAGTATAGAAATTTGATGTGTTTTACCGAACAAGATATAATGTATAGCTTGTTCGTATACATCACAATTTAATAAAGCTTATTATTTATTTTAAATTGAGCAATGTTTTACGAGACATAAACTTTATGATGTTATACAAATACGAGTTTAACTCTGGAGGCTCTTACACTATGTCCATTTATCAAATGGCTTAAAAGATAATAAAGATGATGATGCAAATGATGTTTTTCCTAGCAGAAATAAATTGTTTTATATTCATATTATGCCTGTTTTGAGATGTTCTTAGAACAAAAGATAGACAGGGATATAATGATGTTTCTAGATTCTTCTTGAGATAGACAGGGATATAATGAAATCTTCTAGGGATTCAGAGCATAAATGTGCGATGTACGTTAAATGAACAAAAGGACCGTTATAGATTTAATGAGATGGTTTTCAAGTTTTACCACGCATAGAAATTCGATGTGTTTTACTGAACAAGATATAATGTATAGCTTGTTCGTATATATCTCAATTTAATAAAGCTTATTATTTATTTTAAATTGAGCAATGTTTTACAAGACATAAACTTTATGATGTTATACAAATTCGAGTTTAACTCTGGAGGCTCTTACACTATGTCCATTTATCAAATGGCTTAAAAGATAATAAAGATGATGATGCAAATGATGTTTTTCCTAGCAGAAATAAATTGTTTTATATTCATATTATGCCTGTTTTGAGATGTTCTTAGAACAAAAGATAGACAGGGATATAATGATGTTTCTAGATTCTTCTTGAGATAGACAGGGATATAATGAAATCTTCTAGGGATTCAGAGTACAAATGTGCGATGTATGTTATATGAACGAAAGTTCATATAACATAACATTGTTGTTAGCAAGGTAACTCAAATGCATTATAAGATCTGTGTCTGAATTGTGAGTGCAGAAATGAAACTTAGATGTGCCGTCAGTTTTCTGAAACAAAAACTCAAAAAAAAGTTTATTTCGAAATACAAAATCAAATGGGACCCGGGATTCTAAAATAACAATATTGCAATTCATTGTATTCGTCTTTTATTAAATTCGCTAGTACAGTCAATTCGCTATAACTCGAAGTACGATAACTCGAATATTACTATAACTCGATTTTTTTATGAGGTCCCGACCCTTTTATCTTCAATTTCATGTTAATTATTCTCGATTACTCGAATTTCACTCCCTTTAACTCGATTTTTGTTTAGATCTTTTAAAGCAAGAAAAAAAACTAGGAGCTGATATCTTTCCCCTTTCTTTGCAAAACACACACAATGTCTTTCGCACTCTTCATGGAGAAGCTAAAGCTGTCCCTCTTGAAGTATGTGAACAGTGGTTAAATGAAACGTTACCAAATTTACTTCAAGGATACAGTGAAAATGATGTTTTCAATATTGATGAAATGGGTTTATTTATTAAATGTCTTCCAAATAAGACTATGATGTTTAAGGATGAAAACTGCTCAGGGGCCAAAATGTGCAAGGAACGTTTTACTGTCCTAGTTGGAGGAAATGCGTCTGGGACAGAGAAATTGCCCTTACTTGTTATCGGAAAATACCGAAATCCCCGATGTTTCAAGAATGTAAAAACGTATCCTTTGGATTACAAGTCTAACAAAAAGTTTTGGATGGCATCAGTTTTATTTGAAGACTATGTAAGAAAATTGGATCGGAAATTCTTCGCTAAAAAAAGAAAAGTGATACTCTTAATGGATAAATGCACAGCACGTAGTGATCTACCTAATTTGAAAGCCGTAAACTTGCAGTTTCTCCCGCCAAACACAACAGCAAAGTTGCAGCCGATGGACCAGGGCATCATAAAGTACTTAAAACAGTCTTAACGTAAATGGCTTGTCAG
Organism: Parasteatoda tepidariorum; assembly: GCF_982258835.1. Taxonomy (NCBI): domain Eukaryota; kingdom Metazoa; phylum Arthropoda; class Arachnida; order Araneae; family Theridiidae; genus Parasteatoda; species Parasteatoda tepidariorum. The sequence continues at coordinate 40,193,044 of NC_141763.1, forward strand.
AAAAAAGATCTTAAATATTGTAAGCATTTAGAAGATTTGTAATTAATAAGCATTAATTAAATAATCCGACAATATTTTGTAAGTCCAAAACCGAAACTAACGGTAAGTCGAACTTCCGATATGTCGAAGTTTTTCGTCAGTCCTATCAGATTCGAGTTATCGCGAATTCACTGTATTTAGCTTTAATTCAGATGTTTCATCAGTTTGAAAAACTGCTTACGGCATTATTAAATGTTTTCTTAGTTTGATGAATTGCTTACGATTTTACAGTGCTTACGATATAGTCTGTAATCAATTTGAAGAAAAAAATTAGAAAGTTTAATAAAATACCACATTGCTTATCATGTTATTTATACCCCACTGTTGTAAAGAAAGTCTTCAAAACAAAAAATCTCGTCGAAATTAAATTCCACACACAAGAGGACAAGGACAAATTGACGACCAGCATCCAAAATAAACTCGAATTCCGAGATAAACAACAACGCTTGACATCGTTGATCATTCTCAATGCACCTGCACAATTTGACGATAAAGACATCACCACCATTCTTCAAAAATATAGTGATCCTTCTGCTGATAATAACATAATTAACTGCGTAAAATCCGGGGCGGCTCGAAAAACCACCCGTCCTCGGCGGTCAAAAATTCCCAGGTGAACAACAAATTTCTCGAATCCAGCGTCCGCGCGGATGGCCATTTTCCCGTTAATGTTCGTGATACATTTTCAATTTTTGTTATCTTGCAAGAGTAGCGCCTCACTTCTAAAATGACCCTCTAATCTCGAAATACAGCAACATACTGCGCATAGTGGAATTGATGTTTTCTCTGTCTGGGAGTACTGCAGCGGTTGAAAGGGGCTTTTCAGCAATGAGCTTACAAAAAAACACATTACTTACTGGTCTTACACAAGAAGCGTTAAACGCCTTTATGAGCATCTACCTAAATGGAAAACCTCTTTCAGATTTCTGTGCAGAAACCACTGTAAATCATTGGCTTGATTGTGGAACTGGCAAAGGTTATATTTGATTCATTTAAAAAACGCAGTACCATCGGATAAATTGACATGATAATTGACAGATTACTTAATCTTTGTTATTTAAATTATTTCGTCACAGAAATAAATTATTTCATAATAGAAATACTAGGTTTTACTATTAGTAACCTTGTATTTCTTTTATTACTGTATAATGTAATCCTAGTGTTTGTAATCCTAGTAACTACTAATTCATTGTGCAATTTATGTAAATGTTTGTAATAAATAAGAGAAAATTATATTTTTATTTATTTAGAAGCGACGGGTTAGTTTCAAAGGAGGACGGGTACATTGTTGAACAAGCCGTCCTCGGGGACGGGTAAAATTTCTGAGTTTTTTCGAGCCCTGGTAAAATCCATACCACACAAGACATCAACCGAAAAACATCATATCATAGCCAATGTTTCACATAGACTGGCAACCCAACTCCTAAAAACGAGATTCATCTTCATAGGTCTTAACCGTTGCATAATCAAAAAGCGAATACTACTGAAAAGATGCGGCTGGTGTCAGGGGCTGGACCACCAAACAAACCAGTGTCAAGCCCACTATGCAACATGCGCCACCTGTGGTAGTGCTCACCACACTAACGAATGTACTTCTGCCGATCACCACTTCATTAACTGCTGGCACTCGAACACTTACTTTGGTACGTGCCACAATCCTCATCATCCCGCTTCTTCAGCATCGTGTCTTAGTTACTTGCAAGCCCTATCTAATCTCAAATCACATTCCAAATACAATTGAGCACAAACTTTGCCTTTTCATAATTACATATTTTATTCTTTGACTTTTCAGACTTTTGAAATTTTCCAAAGCTTTGACTTCTGAAAACTTTTTTTTGACTTTTCAGACCGCTGAAAAACTTATTATTTTTCTTCTTTACATTTTATGTATGTTTCAAAATTTTTCAACATTGATCACTGAACTGATTTCTTATGCCATTGTCTTCTATAATCTTTGATATTCCCAACGCATTGTTCCTCCAATGCCTAATGCTCTGTTATTGTGTAAACTTCTCATTTGTTCTTTTCCAAATTTTCATTGTACTTTATATTTTATAAGCCATTTATACTAGTTGTTGATGTAATTTGTTGTGTTTTATGTATGTTTTGTATGTAGAATGTATGTTCTACTCTCGTGTGCCCTTGAATAGGGCGGGTCAAGATACGAATAAACAATACCCCACACTTAGGTGATTTTTTTAGAAAACCGCTGTGCCATAATATATACTTCGGTGAACACATTCAATTTGTATTTCCAATAAGCAACAATCATGGTATTAAGCACTCTTCGGAAATGGGAGTGCTCTATTTTGTAAAATGATAGTTTGTCATTAATTTCTTCTGATCATCAACAATTCTGATGCTTTAAGTGATTACGTAAATAGTCATTTTCACCTTGCCATGGTTCCCCAGATTTGAATCTAAAAGGATATATTTGGTTAACTTTGAAATAAAGCATTTGTCAAAGTGATGTTTGTAAAAATAATTGGCTAATGTGATGGGAGTTAGATAGTAAAAATAATTTTGAGTCTTTAGTTTTGAAATAACTTACTTTGAAATAACTAACAACTTAACTAAGCAAGTTATTTTGAAATTTCTCCTCCGCTGACAGGACTTAGTAATTCTGTTTGAAATGGATCAGATAAAATGATAATTTCTGTTGCGAATGAAAATCGAAGTAGGTGATAACACAAAGTCGCCGACTATTCACTCAATCGAGCAATGATTTTGAGAAAAATGAAACCGAAATGATTCATAAAAATCATATCAGAAATTTGAAGAGAATGTAAGAAATTAGCTTGTATTGAAATTACCATAAATGTTATTCAGCTGCATTAACTTCAAACTTAGAAGCAGCACCGAAATCTACAATGCAGATTGTATTTTATATTTATTAGTTTAGCTGTCATTCATTGGAAGTAAACAGGGAGCGATTTCAGAGACTAGAAACAGGCAAATTGCTAATCAAAAAGTTAAATGCTAGTTATAGGAAACCACAGTAGCAAAAATTACTAGTAACCGCTTTTGGTCTGGATTTTCGATCTTTTTTTGTCTTCTGAATTAGAATTATCACTTCCTGATGCGCCCAAATAATGACAATTGCATCGTAAATACCATATTTTTCCACCACAATCTAAATCCATCTCTTTACTAAGACGTGATATCACATGCGTTGAATAGTAGCGTGAATCAACTAATGTTCAAAGTCAAGGCAAATAATTCGCTAGATTCATTAGTTGGAATACAGACAATTGATCTGTTTCTATAAATGATAACTGTATTCAGTTCAGTTATGTCGCGTCATGTAAAATGAAGAACAGCAAAATTTGTAATAAAAAAAAACAACAGATGGCACTGATGCCAAAACGAGTGAACATTTCTTCGTATGAACAAAAAAAATAAAACTAAGAGGAACTTATGCATAATGGTCATTTTTATGCGATTTGTATAATCATAATTCGTATATCACACCTTAATATTTTATTTAAATTCGTTATCAACTACACTTTTTTTTTTATTTATACCTAAGAACCTGATTAAATCTTCCAGAGAACCCATAAGTTTAAAATCAACATAACTGCTTATCGTCCCTCAAGAAGAAGTTGTTGCAAACGGTTCTTAAAACTTATCCAACTTGCAGGGTTTACAAATATTAAAGATTGAATTTGAATAATTAAATAAAATACGAAGAATTAACTAGGACAAAACATTTATTATACATAAAACAGGTAAGAACTAACGACAAACACAAAAACGTTCCATGAAAATTATAAACAAGCCAACTGATGCCACTCACAGGTTTTAGAAATAAAATAAATAATGCCGCGGGTGGCCAAGAGTATCATTTTCTACAGAAGTATCTATCTATTATTTGCAGAAAAATCGATACCTGTGTAAAACAAAGTATTTTATAAAAGCTTAAGAGTTCCCTTGATAGTTGCCCACCAGAATAGCATTTACTGGTAATATGAATAATAACTATTTCACCAAAGATAGTGGAAACTTAAAGATCATTTTCACAAACATTTGGCTGACTTTTAAGCTACGTGAATTGAAGTATTCTGAAAAGTTAGACGGCTGAAGCAATCTCAAAAGTTTGAAAATGGCTTAAGTTTTGGAAGATAAAAATCACTTTTTTTGGTCTATTTGCAAGATTCCCTCTTTTTCTCAAGGAAGTTTTTAAGAATCAGATATAATACCTAATAATTGCATTCAGAGTTCTGGAATTCAAATAATAAAGAGAAAATTTTCGCTCTAGAGATGAAAGTTAATGATTTCTTTGGGTAATACATCAATTTGAAATATACATCAATTATAGTAAAAACAAAACATTTCAGGTACATCCACGACTGTGGTTATTGAGAAAATCAATTGCATTATGCGTGGAAAAAGCCGTGTAAAGATTTCTATCTTTTACTTATTAATATTTATTTTTTCTTAACTTGCTCCTTGTATAAATTTTTTATCAATTCTGTTAATTTGACAAAATGATTTAAAAGATTAATAATTGTTTTGCTGAAAGAATCACTACCAGCATCAAGAGTATTTTTTCTCTAATACTGTTATTTAAATAACTGATCTCTTGGTTCATTTACACTTATATTATACGTGTGTAGAAACAATTCGAAAATTTTCTTTCTACATTTGAGGTCCAAGGGTTGAGTTTTACATGTTTTCAGATTTTGCATGTTTTTATGAAAAATTCAGCACTACGATTCTTCTAATAACGATAGAATGCAATTAGATATTTCCAAAAGAATTAAAATTTTGCACATCTGATTCTAAGGATTGATTTAAGTTTTTTTTAATTTATTTTTGTTAATCTAAAGTGGAGAAATATTTTTAAAATTTGATAATATATAAAAAAAATGAATTTTTCATTTAGTAACTTAATACGTAATTGGTATGTTGTATGGTACCTTTGAAAAAAAATTCTTTTTCAAGACAAATAGTATTTTTTTGCATCCTAATGTGAAAGAAACAATGAATAATTTTAATCTCTTCTTTATTGTGAGAAAATATCGTCAACAGATTAAAAACAATTACATTTATTTTTAAATGAATATAAATTTATCGTTTCATAAAAACAAGAAATTTCAAAACACATCGGGCATTCTTTTCAGTTAATTGAGGTCTCACGTTTATGTGACAAAGAATCTTAATGGCTAGACCAATTAAGTTCATTCCTTTCTCGCAGGAAGTTAGCTCCTTAATCGAAATTCCACAGAAAACTTTTCAAACCATCTTCTAATGATAACTAAGTTACCAAAGATCTTCTAATGAATAAAACTGCAAAAGAATTTTAACAGTAAATACACAAAATTGTCTTCTCAAATTAAAATTGTAGAGGATAATTACGCTTCGTTTACGTGTATCTTAGCTCACGCTATTAACTCATATGAAGAATAATTTTTGAACGTAATGAACTTGTTTAGTGAGCTAGATTTCATTTTAAGTTATCTTAAAGAGTCAAGTTAGCTAAAGTGCACATAAATGAAATGATTTAATTTTTCAAATATAATATAAATTAATACACTGAGAAAAAAAATACCAGAACATTAGCTGTGTTTCTGACTCTTTGATAACACCAAAAAGCATAGTAATTTTTAACGAATTGCTTTGGAAATGATTTTAGTAAAATTATCGATAAAATATGGTTTGTAATGGATGATAAAATTTGGTAAAGCCTCGTAATTTTATCATGATACATTAGAACATGGCATAAAAATTATTTATTGGGTTAAATTTACTTTTCAGTTTAGTATTGTTTACCAAATTTGTAGTAATAAGGACTATTAATTGGAAACCAGAATTTCCGTAAACATCTACCACATATGATCGGAAAAATTACCAAGTTAAACGATGAAATACTGTATATTTTGGTTTAATTAACTCATAGGGTTTTTTTGTGTCAGAAAGAAATGTCTAACAATATAGTACGGTAATTTAACAATAAATTTTTTCTCCGTGGATCAATTTCTAATTCTACTTTTTTTTTGGTTACGAAATAAGTTTAGTATACTAAATCGTTTTAATAGCAATAATTTACTGAGAAAAAATATCTCTCTTATCCGTTTATGTAACGGATACTTATAGCAATATATCAATAAACTTTCCTTCTGTTTGTTGTTTGTGCATAATTCAAATCGTTCTATTCATATTCTTCAATAAATTATAATAATTCTTAATATATATTATTTTTCATAAAATTCGCTTAATCTTGTATAAATGAATGCTTATAAGATAATAGATGAGTAAGATATAATGACAACTAAGAGCTCTACATTATGGACTATATGCATTTTTGTCACATTGTTAGGAAGCAATTTTACAAACTGTATGATTAATTAAAAAGTGTAATTCAATTAACATACACACTCAGCTTTATATCAGCTATTCACCAAATTTTCTTTCTTTTGCTTGTTGTTGCACTAAAAATCACAATGATAATTATGTTTCGCATTCGTGTTAGTAAATATCAAGCTATAAATTTATAATGATATTCAATTAATCAAATTCATTTTATTTGTAATCGTTTTTTTTCATAAATATCTTTGTATTCTTTCAAAGTTAATTTATTTTGAACATTTATGTACGCCAAACAAAAGTAGTTAATTTTATTTGAATACCACACTATATCATATATCCATATGGTATTTTGATAATTTATGGAGAACAACAAAATGAAAACAAAATAATACAACACTTTTAACAATTTAAGTGAATGGTTCAGGATCATTTTGTATAACATCAAGAAATATTAAAAAATATTATTTAAAATTTTTCATAATTTTACCGGTTGCATACCTTTTTATGACATAAAACTGATATTCTAACTGTTTATCAAACCAGTATTGTCTATTTCATATGTAACACTGTTTAGCATTTCTTAAAGATATAAATAAATACTTAATTTCAAACCCACAGTACCATCATCTAACCACTTGACAAATAAAAGTTATAAAAAGTCAGATATTAGTTTTAAAAAAAGAATACACAATTAAATTATAATTCAATAACAAGGTAGATTTTTATCATTAGTACAGATACAAACAAAATAAAAATAAATCTTTAAAAAAAGTTGATTTATGGATGATGAACATAAATTTGAAAAAAGTTAAGTTCCGATATGACAAATCCTCTTTTCCTTAAAAGTGTTATAAAAAAAGTTATAATGATATATATAATGAATTTTTAATGACTGAACTTAAAAAATAACAAAATCAAAGTTAGTCAGTAGCGTTTATAATTTGTTATCTTGAATATTCATTAGCTTCAAAAACTTGCTTAGTTTCATAACTTTTTTTAAATCTGTCAATTGTTTTCAGTCGTACAATGATTTCAATCAAGAAATCATTTTCAGTAGCATGACAAAATTGATGACTATATGATTAATATTTGGATTCTATGTCTACTGATAAATGATTATATGTATCGGTTCTCTTGGCTGCTTTTCAACAGTAAATTTAATTTAACTTGGATGAGGATATTAAAAAGAATAACCAAAATAAACTTTCAATTTATCAACAGCAAAAAAATGAATATGAATTCGTTAAATCTGAAATAGACACAATATATCCCTATCTATCATGCAATAAAATGCGTATTACTTTTCAAAAATAACATAATAATCGTTTTAAATTCATATTCATATGAACGTGAAAAAAAGTTTCAATATTAACTTACCCAAAGGGTAATGAAGAAGCAGATTAAATGTAGAACCTAAGACAGAAGCTCTAATTGAACCAAACTGAATTTTTTTGTCGTATTAGAAAGGCATTATATCTCATTTAGAGTTTTTAACCTACGCTTAACTAAGTACCTAATGCTTTGATGGATTAGTTTTAATTTTCACAGCTATCATATTATCACAATTACATAATATCTTCACCATTATTATCATAAGTAAATGTACTTATCATTTCTTGTTATTAACCACTGTGCCACATAAAAAAAACGAATGCTCCTTCAACTCTTCGTTTTTTACCTGATATTAACGATTGCACAAGGGGTTCTCCAATTATTTTTAGGGTTTTAGAATAGATTCGCAAGGAGAAAAAGATGGCGCAGCTATTACATATTTTCGTAAGCACATATTCCACTAGGATTACCTTACTAAGAGTTTTTAGCTACGAGTTCAATGATGTTACTAATTGGCACGAGTTCAGGGCTTCTATTTTTGTATTACCAGAACATTTTTTTAAAAGAACATCGACAGTTTTTATATATTTTCATTTAAAAAGTGATATTATTCACACAAGTTGGAGTTTAAACAGTAGAACTTCTTTCATTAATGTAACTTCAACATACAATGTTAGCATTTCAAAAGATATTGAACTGAAAAACAGCCATGCACTACAATATCAATATAAGGGAACAAGTTCTTAAAGTTGGGAAAAAATTGCCAGCTTAAACTAAATGCTTTTTGTATCTTCTCCAGTATTTGGACACCATCTTATAAGCAATACAATATGTTGATAAGTTATTGCAATTAAACTTTCAAGACAAAAGTGGTTGTCTCATTCAACATTATGTGAAAATAAACATGCAAATGTTTTTTTTAAAAAAATGGCAATGCATAACTAGATTAAATCATGCAGGGATTATAATGTTAAAATATAAAAATTATAAAATATCACTATACTTTACTTTATATATTTTGCTGGTAACTTTTTTATTTCTATTTTTTTAATAAAATTGCGTTATTCTTTAGTTATATTTTTTAAGATAATATGTTAGACATTTTATAAATAACAAAAAAAACTTATTTCTTAGAATCGCGTGCTATTTTTAGAAAATGAATAGGCTATGAATTTCTATTCGTTAAGGATTTTATTTAAATTTTTCATAATTAATTACATGCTTATACAATATAGTACTTAATTATTGTTAAGAGATTTTTGGATTATTTAGAAATTATTCCCGAATTTTTTTTCCTATTTATATCATTTGACACTGTATTCTTTTTATAAAATTTGGCGCAAAAGGGTGTATTGAAATTTGTCAAAAATACTATGATCGTTGTGTATGAATAGAGAACGATATTGCAAATGTTTTTTTCTTTTCGAAACAAAAGTATACCTGGATTTAACACATTAAGCACTTAAGTTCCAATATGGAAACTTGTCTCTTTATCAAAAAGATATCTGGTAATTCAACAATCTGATTGTTAGTTAATTTTTGGACAAGAATTTGACAAGATACTTGTATCCACAATATGTGAATAATTCAAACAAACTTTCATTCGTCTGAAATCAATGAATACACTGTTTCTAAGAACTAAGTAAATAGCTAACTCAAAAAAATATCCGATTAGATTAAGAGTATGTTTCAAACTACTAAATAGGCACTTTGCACATCAACACATAAAGGTGCCTCGTTAAGATTTGGATTAATGAATTATTAATTATATTTAAACTTTTAACTTTGCTTCATATAATAACTAATTATAATTAAACTTATAATTAATTGTTAAATTAACACTTTGCCGACAGAACGAATCGCGCCTGAGTATAAATTAGCCGCCGAACATTTTTTAACAGGTATAACTAACTATTGCAAAATAGTCACCGTATCGCACCCCGGCAGGAAAGTGTCATAACTCTAAAATGCAGAAAAATTAACTTACAGAATAAAATAACCTTTACTCTGAATTAGACTCAAAATTGTCACAACTGCTCTCAGCTGGATAAATTGCGAATTAGAGATGTGACACTTCTTGAGCTTGATGGGGCACTTCATACATATCACTCATGGGCTACAATGGTGGCACAACTCAAAAAAGAATCGTTTTGGACTAAGAACAGGTGTAAATATGAAAATACGCATTCCTTCAGCAGCAATACTAGCACAACTCATAATTCAACTTGAAGGTAATCTTCGTTTAAGCAAACTAAAGCATTTCTTACCCATTTTGCTTAGCAATGAAAACTTTCTTGCAAGGGTGCGATATTGTTAAAAAATTTAACTTTTAAAAACTTGCATGATATAGATAAATCTACAATCAATTGACCAAAAATATTTATTTCTTCAAACTTTTATTCAATTTTTTTTAAAGGTTGTAAAATAATGTAACAATATCATTGCTGTCATTAAATCGCTGCCATTTTGCGAAACCAAATTATTAAAATAATTTATTGAAATCAAAAGGCATAAAAATAAAGATCAAAATATGTTTGTGTTTTAAATAAAAAATTTAATAAAATCTATCACGTCTGCGCTACAAAGCGTTGAGAAAAAAAGTTTATACCACTACCAATTTGTAAAAATCCTATTAATTCAAAGTTTTGTAAAGACTTAAAGTTCCATATTTATGATAAACTGTTTTTAAAACATAAGGATTTAGTTAAAATAGGTTTAATAAAAATTAATAAAATATATGAAAATAACTCATTTTATGAAAAAAGTTCTTGTGTTGGTACTAGTGAGAGCCTTATTAATGATTAAATGAACGAGTGACACGTAAATTATTTCCAATTTTATTTAGTAGTTAATTAACTCAGTTATCAAAAACTAAATGCTGTATATTTAATTATGTAAAACTTTCTTCTAGTATGGCTCAGTAATTTTTCAATTTTAGACTGATAAGCTCATTTAAAAAATTTAACTTGCTTTTAATGTGATTTTGTTAAGACTTTTTTTTTAAATTTTTTAGCCTGATCGAGAATTGTCTGGGAATTCTTCAAAACCTATAAATTTAATTAAAAGATTCCTGTGCGTGCCACAGAACATTAATTATGAACATGTTGTTATTGTTAATAGCTGAATTAAAATTGCGAAAGTCATTAAAATACATGAGAATGGAATATATTTTCAAAGGTTTTATATTTAACTGAATTTCGGTCAAAAAAGCTCTAAAACTTTTTAATAATCTGATTGTTTCAGATAGTTTATGTATGTTACTGAGTTGTATAACATTTTGGTAGAAGTTTTTCCTTTATTTAAAAAAAAAAAACAAATTTTATCTATTTCTTTATAGTAGTAGTCATGGTTCATGGCCTCAACATTTTTAAAATGTTTCTTCAAACTTTTGTTCCATTAAATAAATCTTTCATGCTTTTTAGTATCACCCTAATTCCATAAATAAAAACGATGAGACAAGTTTCTATTCTATTTTTGCCTGTTATCAAAGTATATATATATATATATATATATAGATTGAAAAATAATTTTAAAATATAAATCTAAACCTGAAATATCAATATCTTAATACTAGGAATAAAATAGCCCTGGAAAAATTATATTCATATTCATAAAAAATTCTGTAAAATTATAATTTTTGATTGTCCCTCTGTGGTCAACTGGACCTGAGGTTCACGTATCTCGATTATATAAAGTTTCTCGTTTTCCGTCTTACACTCAAAGTTATTTTGTAAGTATTTTATTCTGTAAGTTATTTTTGCAAAAATATTTTTTAATAGAACGCATTTGTTACTGCCTTTCTTTGTTCACCAATCCCCACGATTATTTTTCAATCATTTTTAGTCACTTTAAACAGACTGTAACATCAAAATTAAAAGTTACAGAACTGAAATATCCTAGAAATTTTTATTGTATAAATACAAAACTGGTTATACAAATTTTCCTTCCTATTATTTTGGTATTAAATTTAAACATTATAATTTTGCTCAAGTACCACTGCAATTTATTCCTCAAACTTTTTCTTGAAATTAGTCCTTATTTCAAGAGAGTTTTGGTCACTATAAAAACCCATTAAATATTTTTTCAACTGTGTGAAAAATTTATTGTTAATTCATTTCTATGATTTAGTTCAGCACGTGACGAGTAAACTGCTGTTTGTCCAAAAAATACTATCTAAGGATGTTTTTCTAATGTATCGAATTTTTTTTTTAATATTATGTATTTTTATTAATTACTTAGTCTAAAAAATTTAAAAATACCATCAGAAATATGCTGATATCTTTAAAATTTAAAAAAATATTTCCCATCGATATAAAACAATAAACTATACAATGTAACTATTTGCTTACTCTGATCCTCGGTTTTATTTCACTACCTTACATTAGTATTTTTGGGTTGTTGAAGGAAATGTTAAACACTCATTTGCATAAAATAACGCTTCAAGATTTTCAGTTTAAGTACTGCATTTAACTCTTTGATATTCCAAAAAGGTACTTAGAAACTCACTATGCTCCATTTTAGTGAAAAGATATTCAGTTTCTTTTGAGCTTGAAGCACGAATTTCCTAAATCCACTTTTATTTCTATTTCAAAATGTATTTATTTTAAAAGTTTTAGAGGAAGAAAAACGAAACTTTCCGGTTTATTTAATGAACTACGCGAATATACAAATAATTTTCTAATTATAATATTAGAAAAGCTAATTATTTTATATTCCTAAATTAATAAATCAGTGTTTAATTGTTATCTTAAATTAGCTTGAACATCATTCTAAATATGGTTAAATTCGCTTATGCAGTTATATCTAAAATTATAAAAGTGGATGAGATAATTGTTTTCCTTCTCAAAACTTATTATAATTAAAACTGATCCTAATTCAGTGATAATTATTATTTTTAATGAACGAACTCGATCATCATTCTAAATATGATCAAATTCAAACTAAATTTTATTCACAGTCGACACATTTGTGTGTTACAACAAGTAACCCGATTTTTATTTTTATTTTTCATCTAAAATGCTTTAGAGTTATCTAATTTATACACACACTGATCCCCTTCACTGTCAACAATATATACCCATATAATATAATATTTACTCACTGACACAGAATCGTAATTTATGGCTAAAGTCTTCGATAATATACTATAAAAGTTTAAAGGTGGGTCTCTTTTTTTTGTTGTGTCAAATCGGTATAACAAAAAAAAAAGAGTTAGAAGCTATTTAACTCTTATTTTTGTTATACCGATATTTAATTTATATAGATTCACAATAATTGAGATACATATTTTAAGTATTTATAATATTGTATGGTAAATACTTTATTTTAATAAATAACTTTTGATATTTTTAAAAAATATTTTTATCAATTGGATAAAGTAAAACAAACAGCGAGGTATATAAAATGAAGAAATAAATATATATTTCACTGAATTAGAACAAAGATGCTTAAATTGTATTAAATTTGATTCCTTATTAATTTTATATAATATTAATGAGTAATAATGCGAATAACATATCTTTGTAAAGAAAATTACTTGCCATAATTGTCAGATTATTAAAACAAATACATAATTCTTTTACAATATAAAACAGCACAATTCAAACTTTCAACATAGCCATTTCTAGAAACATTTATTTAAAACTAAAAAGGCAATATTATACAAGCAAACAAAATAATGAGCAATTTGAAATATAAAGGGGACAATTATTTTTTAGCATTTTCTTATTATAAAATTCTATCGTACTTAGAATCGTTTGGAGTCCATTTATCTCTACCAATTCTAAGCAGCCATTCCTTCCGTCTAGATTTATATTGCGATCTCCAACAGATAAGCAATATAATTTAAAACCTGCAAAGTGCAATAATACTTCACCGTTCAAACTGGTCAACAAAATGGCGACTGTTTTCCCATGTGATTGACGAATGCCAATCAAAATCGAAAGCGGCACAAAGGTCGCTAGGAAAAGAGTGACGCAACTTAAACTAGATAATCTAGGGCTTTAGGCCCACCGACATTCCACATTTAAATCCTAATTGTAAATGCATTGTTTCAAGTTGAAATCAAAATCATTTAAATCTATCTATATTTGGAAAGTATTTAAGGTGAGAGTTAAATGGAAGACAATTTAATAACACACAATTTTCTGACTTTATGCAAGTGTGCAACTTTCATTTATTCTGCTACATTATTAAATAAGCGGCATTTGTGTAGTTTTATTTAAATTGATTGTCTTTGTTTTTTTCACAACATAGAACTGATTTTATTAATCAGCACTGAAGAGAAATCTTCAGTGCTGATTAACACCTTCAGTGAGTCACCCATTTAAGATTAGGAACTTAGATAAACACTTCTTATTATTATTATCTAAGATTCTCTCTTAATCATTTTAAAATTCAATATTTCGAACTATATAATGAGGAAACATTTTTGATAAAGTTAAATTTATCAGAATGCTTTTGTTACAGTTTGTGGAGAAACGACCAGTTTAAAACAATAAACTTTAACGAAAGATTCAATTAAGACGGTGCTTTCTTATCACGCCTCGCTTAAATCGAAATTCCAACGGAGACTTTCGTGATCTATCCTAATTAAAACAAAGACTTTTAAAAGTTCTTGTTGCTTTTACTTCTCAAGAATTTTAATCAGTTAAAAAAGTTGAAAGATGTGGGAAGAAACATTAATGGTATTTATCAATGCACTTTATGAGATACTTTTCAATTAATTATTTAAATTGATGTTAAAATAATCTTATCAAATAATTCGTGAACAAAAGTTGATTTACTCTTTCTATTGGAAATTCGAGAGATTAAAAATTAATTTGATCTTACGAACAAAAAGCTGTGAAATATGAAACAAATTCAACTTCAGATGTATTTATTTTTTAAATTGTGTCAGTGTCACTTTTCGCATCATAAGAAATTTCTAATGAGCTTACACAAAATACTATCTTGAATTTACACTGAATGAAAATTTAAAAAGAGAAACGATATCATAATATAAGTTTTCCTATTTCTAAACTAACTTATCTACTTAAATAGTTTTACTTTTAGTGTAAGACTATATTTAGATATTCTGGACTTAAATCCTTTTAACCGTTGAAAGAAATGCCAAAAAAAGCGAAATTAAATTACTGAATGAAAAATATTGTATTTAAGAATTAAGATTGGATATAAGGATTAGAATTAAGATTAAAAATTACAATTTAAGATGAATTATGGTAATTTAATGTGGAGTATATGTCTGAAATTCAAAATGTAAAGAAATCTGTGACTGAAATACCTTTTTATACATTTATAATGAATCGGAACTGCTGTCTTCGTTTCAGCATTAGACTTTGTTTAATAAACAAAGAGTCATTTTGGAATACAAAATGAAGCTGACCCTATTAAATATATAGCGTTTATGAATAAAATAAGGTATGCTCGATTTCTAATCTGTTTTTATTAAACATTTAAATGGAATTAATTTTTTGGATGGTTCAATTCATAATTTAATTTGGAACAATTTATTAACTACTTCTTAAGCACTTTTGAGCTTCTATTGTGGCACCGTCAACTTTCCTCCGACCATTTTCTTGAAAAAATAGCGTTGATAAAAACAATTCTTATTCTTTTAATGTTCGATAAATTATTTGGAAAGATTGAGGAAGGAGAGTTTCCATTTCGTGATAGTAAAGCAATAGAAATATATTTAAATGCTAAATCAAAATTGTATTGTAAGTTAAAAATTCTTTCCCGATTTCCAAACTGGTTGAGATGTACTGGAATTATAAAACTGGGAAGAGTAATCTCAGCTGTAGGTACTATTAATAACGTGGTACTCTATACATGTCATAAAAATTCAAATTTATGCATTGCATACCAACTTTTGAGGCTCAGTGAGTTTTATAATAGTCAGTGAGTTTTATCATAACTTTCCGAGTTAGGACAATAAATTTTGAAATTGCGACATAAGATCGAGGCACATTATTATTTAGTTTTAGTAATGCTGCAATTTATAAGCATACAGTAGTACCGAATTGGAATTTGTAAATGGGAATAAAATTTTTGTGAAGCAATAAATGCAACTCGCATCCAATTCTTCTCTGCATTATAAGGTTTATGTTAATAAATTCATGATAATTATGCCAGAAATTTCTAAACTCGGAGAGGAATCAGGAACTCAAAATTACATTTTAGATTTTTAAAGTTGGAATACTGCACTATTATATATCTATATGCCCAACATTAACCGAAATTTTCAACACAACAATTATGATAGTTTTCTTCAAATATTTTATTTACAAGTATCATTTAGTTAATCTGTTTCTAGAATCTTGCATAGATACCCATTTTACCGTTATTTTGTTTTACTATTTATTTTGTTTTATTAATTTACCTTAATTACCGTTGATTTCTTAAAATATTGGGAGGGATCACAAATTTTATGCTTTATTATTTGATTTAATAAATTTAATTAAGGATTTTGGCAACCACCGACGTATAAACAATCTAAATATGTGTCTAAGATTAGATAATTACGCATTGAAGTGCATAATGAATGGCAAAATTTAACAAACTGTGCTTTTCCTAATTGTTATTTCACTACCACTTTAACTATTGGGGAAGCTAGATCTTCCGGTTCAGTTGGTTGGTTGTCTGTTATGGACATGGAAAATAAATCAATAATAAATAAATAAGACACTATGTAAGACCGAAGGTCCTGCACATTGCTTCAGCTATATCAAGGCAAATGTTCGAATAAGGATCTTCTTGTGGGCAGTCACTAATCTGTTGTAAGACGGTCGGAAAGGAGAAAAGACGTTCAGGTTCTGAGTCAGAGCCACTTTATCTGCAATGCAGGTACTTCGTAGTTCTATCTTTTTGGACTTTTATCCCTTTCAGATGGCGTGTTCTGAGTCTGGTAAGGGTGTTTGCCAGGCTCCTGCTTGCATCTAGTTCAAAAATTTGATGTTTATGTTTTGCTGTATTGTCTTGACTTACCCACTGCATTAATATCATTACGTGTTACCACACAGGACAATTTATCATTATTGAGCTTTCTTTCATCTAGGCATCTGCGGTCTCATACCCACTGCATAATCTTTTTTTTTTATTTATTTAAGCTGAGGATTTTGTGCAGTGCGTTTTGTATGTTCAGCAGTAGTCCCGAATCACCTTTTCAAATTGCTTGAAGTGAAGCTTTGGAGTCACTGAAAATTTCAAGTCCCTCTTTGCTTTCTCTGTCTCTTGGAAATTAATATACGTCTTCAAGGCTTTTTGCTCAGCAAAAAGCTCGCAGGTGAAGTTTAAGTATATTTTTCCTGCATAAACTTTGGTAACTATGACTTTAGAAAGATTGAAACTAGGAGAATTTGCTGGGACTCAAAGACCATTTTTTTCTAACGTTTTAGAAAACATACCCAGCTAAATACAAGTACGAAATTTAGTTCAAATCGCTTTAGTGGCTTTGAAACATTTAAATTCGTTTAGATATTTAAATAATTTTTATTCTTTATTTCTCAAGCATTGCTGATCAACTTCATGGAGATGTGAGCATTCAATTTGTAGAGTGTACTGTGAGAGTAATATAATCATATGAAATTTAAAATTACTTATTTCTTTTAAAATATATTTCTCAAAAATGTAAATGAAAGAGCATTTATCAGAAATATTACAACTCATGGGACATTTGTTTTTGCTTTATTAGTGATACAAACTAATGAGGTAATGTAATTCGAATAAATATTTGATCACAGAATAATTCGATTATTTTATTTAGAATATACTTCGTTATTTATAATTGAACGTATATTTATTGATATCTACAGTAAAAAATATAATGCTCAATTATTTTACCATATCTGTTACAAGATTTGTACAGATTAAAAGTGTACTCGCTTGTTACAAAATTTTTAAAACAACATAGACAGCATTTAAGGTTTTGCCATAACGACTACAAATTAAACACTTGATGCCTAACATTTCTTTCAAACAATCATTTATTTAATTAATCAAGAAATTTCGTGAGATAATTACAGAAATTCTTGAGAGAATATTTCTTTTTGTCTGTGGAAGTGTTTAGAGATCTACGTGGCAATGAATCTTAATGAAAGGTTCGATTTAGTTAATTCCCTCTTGGAAGAGGTTAACGCGTCTTAATCGAAATTCCGAACAAAACTTTTCGAACAGTTTACTAATTGAAGCGAAGTTGCTTAAAAGCTCTCAATATTTTAACTTTTCAAAAATTTGAATGTTTAACTAAGGTAAGTAGTGGAGAAATAATGTCCTTCAATAAAATTTGAGACTATACACTTAGCGTAATTTAGTTGCATGTCACAAAAAAATCCATACGATAAGTTTATTATTTTTACAACACTTTTGATTCTTAAATTTAAAAAACAAAGACAATATTTTAATGATTTAGGAGTAAGAATTTTGTATCAGATTTTTTGGATAATTCACACTTTTTAGAGAGTTTAGTTATGTAAACATGGAGTTCACGAACTCGAGAACCTTCATTGAGATTTTTTATATCTTGTTTCAGAATCCATTTTCTGGTAGTTATATTGTAACCTGTATTGTTAGTCCTTTTCCGTAATTTTGGTACTGTATAGCTACATTATTATTGACAGAAGTACGTGGATCTTTAACATTTTCTATTTTGGCTTAAATTCTAAAAACTCATAAAAGCCCTAATTTTTTATTGAAGAAGTGAAAAGTGAGCTAGCTTAAAATGTAGTATATTTACGATTGAATTAAGTGAATAAATCCCTCTTCAAACTACTACTTTTGTTTCAGAAAATCATCGCTGAGTTACATCATACTATGGAAGATAGCTCATTTAGTGATCCCAAAAGTATGGAAACAAAAGCAGAGTGAGGAAAACAGTATATGTTCGTATATATGGCATAAATCTGAAATCAGACAAAAATATTTATATAGTTTTTAATGTCTCATGAAATAAAGCATAAAAATTTTTAATGATATGAATACATTTTTTTTTAAATTTAGAAAATCTAACGAATTAAATCAACTTAGTTTTATCGGACTAATCCGTTGCTTTTTTTTAAAACGTTTCTGATAAGTGCAAGAAAATTAAGCATTAAAAGAAACTAGAAGGCTTCGCCCCCTGCTCGCTGGCGCTCGCCAACCCCCGGAACTGCTTTCGCAGTTCATTTCGGACTGCTTCGCAATCCGATGCTCGCTTTGCTCGCTCATTGGATACGTTCTTAACGTCTAGCTTTTGTATACTTTTTTGAACACTGAAGTTCCGAAAACTTCTCACTGTAGAAAATTCTAAACCTGTGCATTTCAATATTAATTTGAAATTGCTAACAGTTCACATATTTTTCTTAATCACACTATTCTAAATTTCAGTTGTTGAGAAAAGTAACTGTTGTAAGTTTTGTTTTAAAGTCTTTCCCACCAGAGGGCTCAAACCATGTGTTGTAAAACAACATGAAATAGTACTGAACGCCGGATGTAAAGCATCGGCTTCGATGAAGATAATTTTGTCAGAATTTTTTTGATAATTCGGTGAGAATTCACCCGATTATACATATGATGCTCACTACGTGCTCTTGTCTCGCCGAAGCATATCAATTAAAACGTATTAGCGTTTTATATAACATGGATTAGCCATATGATGCTCACTACGTGCTCTTGCGCTCCGAATCCAATCAATTAAAAATGAAAACTGTTGCCAGCGCGAGAAAAGAAATATCATTGGTTTTATTGATACATACGTACGTATTAGCGTTTTATATAATACTAGGAGGCTCCGCCCCCTGCTCGCTTACGCTCGCCAACCCCTGAGAATTGCTACGCAATCCTATGTGGTTCACGCCGTGAACCATTGCTCGCTGCGTTCTCTCGCCAATGAACACAATGTTCTAGCACAAAGACATAATATATTATCATCAAAGACATAGTATTTTATCATCAAAGACATAGTATTGTACTTATGTAGAAGAATTCTACCAATGTTCTTATTGGCTTTTAAAAAAGTATATTAGCTATTTAGATTGAATATTTAGATATTACTAGGAGGCTCCGCCCCCTGCTCGCTAACGCTCGCCAACCCCCAAGAATTGCTACGCAATCCTATGTGGTTCACGCCGTGAACCATGGCTCGCCGCGCTCGCTCGCCAATGAACACAATGTTCTAGCACAAAGACATAATATATTATCATCAAAGACATAGTATTTTATCATCAAAGACATAGTATTTTATCATCAAAGACATAGTATTGTACTTATGTAGAAGAATTCTACCAATGTTCTTATTGGCTTTTAAAAAAGTATATTAGCTATTTAGATTGTACATGGTGAAAAAAATCAAAACATTAGCTAAATAAGAAACATATTGGCAAAATAAATTATCAAATATTGCTTCACTAATATTCTGCATTTTAAAGCGTGAAAATTCAATGCATAAATAAACACGAAATATAAAAAAATTCAATGCATTCAATACAAACACTTAAACGTTTTTTAGACGTTTAGGTTGCTCCCAGTAGAAAAATATCAATTCAACAGCGGCCTTTTAAAGCATTCTCACTTCAATTAATTAATTAATTCCTAATTGAGTTTAAATTAAATATTGTCATGTTTTTAGTGCATGAATCTGAATTGAACAACCTGATAATGCTTACTCTGGTTGTTATGTGGTTGCTCACTACGTGCTCTTGCGCGCCGAATCCAATCAATTAAAAATGAAAACTGTTGCCAGGGCGAGAAAAGAAATATCATCGGTTTTATTGATACATACATACATACGTACGTATTAGCGTTTTATATAATATAGATAGATAGATTAGCAGGCAGTATTATCAAGATAATTTCATAAATTTTCTTATAAATTTTGATTTCTAAACATGCTGCATTTGTTTCTGAGCAACTCAAGTTTAACATTATACAGGCTCAAATTTTAAAAATATCCTCCCCTAAATATGAAGTTCGAAGTTACATGTTATAACTCTCAGACAGAAATCCCCGAATTTTTCTTTTCGGGATTATATTAAATTTTCAAAGAATATGTTTTGTAAACAAGTAACAATTGAAACCTCAATCGTTAACATTTTATTTATATCATATGTCCAGCACTTATTTTATATCACTTTTTAGTATCTTCAAAAAAATTAATACTCTACGAAAATGGGCAAAGATTTTATTATTTTCCTTCAAAGGTGGCGTAGAAACTGGCTTTTGTACTTCTATTTGAGTTCAGTGTTTTTTTTTCACTCTCTTTAGATGCAGTTTTTACAGAATTCCTCCCATTTTGTGTTCGCTTCTCAGATTGTTGTTTTTTCCAGTTTCCCATGACTTTCTTCAAAATCCTTCGAATTTTTTCCCTTATTCCAGAAAGAGAATGTAAAATGGAAGAAAACTGCTGAAAGATTTCACCTTCTTCTCTTTTTGTTGCCTGCATTTTTAAAATTTTCGCACTCTTTTTTTTTCCGTGACTACTTTTGGCGATGATCTGAAAGGGGAATTTTTTTTTCTCTATTTTATTTTACTTCAGTGTTATGGCAACTGTTTCAATTCTTGAAGTAAAAAAGCTTTCAAAGATCCGAGTGATTTTGAAAGACTAGAATTTTATCAAAATGAAATTCTGATTTTTGAAAATATTTTCTAGAATGCAAATATTGATGACAATAATTTATAAACAAACGTTTAATGTAATGGATGACCTAAAATAAAGTGCTAAAAAAATTTGTCAGTATTGTTGAAAAAATAATCTACGTAGTTTATTAAAGAATAATATTTCGGCAAGTGTAAAAATATAATTAAATAGTTGGTAAAATAGTTCTACAAAACACACGAGGCCCGGTAATAAAAAATATTATTTTAAGATTAAGACAATATATAAGACGTTGAGAAATTTTAAGATGTTTAAAAATGTTGGTTACGTATTCGGCAACTGTATTCTCTTTGTAGTGACTTGAAATACCAAAGCACGATTTCAGATAATCATCGTTGATATTACAATTTTATTGAAGAAAATATAACGATACCTTTCATAAAACTTATATCTCTATTAAGTTGTAATTGCTTAGTAATTATAAAATATATATTGAATAAATTGATAAATATATTATTTTAAATCTATGCATACGTATATATATTATTGAAATTCCATCTAGGATTTAAATGGTGTGTTATATACTAGAGAATTGAAATTGTGCATTTGTAGTGGTAGATACAATACAAGAAACATCGTATTTTATATTTTTTTAATAAATGCAATCGGCTGTTAGCGAAAAAATATGAATGAAATTTTACTCTACGCGTGCGTAAGTTAACCACATTTAAATATTAATCGCCTAATTTAAATATTTCTTTGACGCCAAATTATTTTTTTTCAATAATAATTAATTAAAATTTTTTGCTGCTTCTACTAAATAAAAACAGTTGAAGTTTTAACTAGATAATTATGTAGATTAATGTGATATAAAAAATTTTGCCTCATAACTGAAACTTTTTTCACCCACAATTTCATTAAATAAATAATTATTAAAATTTATTACTTACATGAAATTATATTAGGGTCTACGGGTTTCATGTGTAAGTACAATTTTTTTAAAAAAATGCCCAATTTGTTAAAGATAGGACTAAAAACTCAAAAGTAAAATTAACATTAAAGCGACCAAACTTTCATCCGCTGTCTTGAGTAATCTATTATGGCCCAAAATTTCGAGATTTCGGCTAGTCCCTATATGTTGAAGGTGAAGAATCCAAATATGCAAAAAAAAATAGGCTTATTAAAAAAAAGTGCGTTTTTGTGTCTGATTTCTTAACATAATTAATTAAATAATTAGCATATTTAAGGTAACCCTCAGGAATCTTAAAGATTGACACCTCGTACGTGAAAATCCGATCATTAGAACGAAAGTTATTCAGGGTGAAATTTTTTTCCCGCACTGTATGCCTTCCATACAACCTTGACTTCTAAAAATACTTTTGCCTAGAGAAAACTCACAAGCAAAAATTTCTAGTCATTGTTTGTATTTGAGAGTACAAAATACTACAACTCAAGAGTGGAATTTTCTCTAGACATGCAAATTTCATACATGTTATTTCTTTCAAACAAGTCTAGTTCTATAAAGATTTTATCCGCAAACTAAAGCC
Organism: Parasteatoda tepidariorum; assembly: GCF_982258835.1. NCBI lineage: Eukaryota > Metazoa > Arthropoda > Arachnida > Araneae > Theridiidae > Parasteatoda > Parasteatoda tepidariorum. The sequence continues at coordinate 40,215,838 of NC_141763.1, forward strand.
TCCAAAAAGACTGAACAAAAAAGCATTTTCAGAACCGAAACTTAACATGAGAACACAAATTAACCAAAGAAAAACCTTCATAGGGCAAAACAATTATTTTTCCTTAACTTTGATTACAATTTAAACAATCTACTCGAGAATAAATTCAAACTTTCCTTTGAAAGTACCTACGTTCTCTAGATTTTATTTTTATGTGTGGCAGATTCTTTAATTTAAATAAAAATCGTTGCAGTTTGAAGAAAAGTTTTGAAGTGAAAAAGCTGAAATAAACAAAAGAAAGTAAATGTTTTCAGTGTTTCTTCTACAATTACTACTAAAAAATGACTAAGGTTTCGAGTTTTTCAATTAAAGGCAAATTCTACTCTCTTATTTGAGGCTGCTTTTTTATTTCCTGCTGAGAAATTGGATTAAGTTGAATTATTTTTCAATAGAAAAAGTTTTTTGCTGCGCTCAAGGGAATGAGGCTCTTTAATTGAAAATCTAAGAAGACATTAAGATAGCCTTGATTTTATACTACTATCATTTTTTTATTTATTTATTTATTTATATCTTTTTTAATTTTGGGCACGAGAATCAATGTTTGTAAATTTATGTGTATGAATTTACAAGAAAATCTATCGAACTCTTAATATCGAAAGGTCTTAATTTGAAATGAATATTCCCAAAACACTAAAGCAGAAAGATAAGCATAATAATGTAAAAAAACGTCTATTGCTGCAAAAAAAAGCTCAGTTCGCTTTTGATGAAGAAAGAATTTTTTACATTATTTAAGTATTTATTATATTTCGAAATACAGCGTTACTTAAAAAAATTACAGTTAAAAAAAAAAGGAGTTTGATAATAAAATAAATGTATGGGAACTATATGCATATTTGTAAAATAGGTTTGTATTAGAATTTAGTGATTACAGTTTGATGAAAATACTATGTCACAATATCATTGTACGTCACAAATCAACATTTTCTCCAAGCACTCAAATATACTAGACTTTAAAAATATTTCTTAAATAATTTTATGAATGATATGTTGATTTTTATTTTAGTAATTCAAAATATATCGTATACACATGATGATAGAAACTATTGAGGGGTTTAAATACAAAATTCGATGAAACAAAAAATTCAAATGTTCGAAGTGAAATAATATGTATATTTCTTTATATTATGTATTTCTCTTAGTTGTACTGTAAATTGAACTGTATTTCACAGTGTTCGTTGGCAACACTAAACAATTTTTGAAAGGAGATCCTCTGTCTTAATGGTTACCATTCTGAGACTGAAAAAAACTCATAAAAACGAAGGATACGTTTCTAATACAGTGACTGAAAATAATAAAATTACAGATTTATGATAAAAATAGGTTTTTGTTAGAATTTAGTGATTACAGTATGATGAAAATACTATGTCACAGTGTTTCACAGTGTTAGTTGGCAACACTAAAAAATTTTTGAAAGGAGATCCTCTGTCTTATTGGTTACCATTCTGAGACTGAAAAAAACTCATAAAAACGAAGGATACGTTTCCAATACAGTGACTGAAAATAATAAAATTACAGATTTATGATAAAATAGGTTTGTATTAGAATTTAGTGATTACAGTATGATGAAAATACTATGTCACAATATCGTTGTACGTCACAAATCAAAATTTTCTCAGAGCACTTAAATATACTAGACTTTAAAAATATTTGTTAAATAATTTTATGAATGATATGTTGATTTTTATTTTAGTAATTCAAAATATATCGTATACACATGATGATAGAAACTATTGAGGGGTTTAAATACAAAATTCGATGAAACAAAAAATTCAAATTTTCGAAGTGAAATAATATGTATATTTCTTTATATTATATATTTCTCTTAGTTGTACTGTAAATTGAACTGTATTTCACCGTGTTCGTTGGCAACACTAAACAATTTTTGAAAGGAGATCCTCTGTCTTAATGGTTACCATTCTGAGACTGAAAAAAACTCATAAGACGAAGGATACGTTTCTAATACAGTGACTGAAAATAATAAAATTACAGATTTATGATTTCAGTCGCATTTTAAAAGCAAAAATCCCAGAACAGAATCATTACAATGTAAAAACATGTCATAACCATTTAATGAAATCTTTATTGCCATTTATAAAATCAAGCTTTTAGAAAGCATGTTTTCTTTTCTTGTGAGAATACTTAAAATTTTCTTTCTTTTAAATTTTGAAAAACGGGTATATATATACGTAACTAATTCCAGTCTGAAACCCACGAACTAAACGAGCGACTCTACATACGTGACTTATAACGTCGTGGAGGAAATGAAGAATAATAATAAAAAAAAAAAGAAGGAAATAGGAAGGAGGCGAGAAAAGAATTCAAATAAAAACTGCTTATAATTTTAAGAAAATTATTAAATAACTATCATCATTCTATGTCAATGCTAATCTGGTTAATACTGACTAACCCTTACATTTAAAAAAGAATGAAGCAGCCGCGACGGGTTGGAAAAATTTAAATGGGAATAAACTGAAGAATACATTAAATGCCTTCTCTATTTAATGAGATCCTAATATTTAATTAATCAAACAATATAAATCAGACCAGAATATGTAAGAACAAGTTTAGACAAGTTTGTGGTCATCTTATAATTCCTTCCTCAATCGCACGACAGCCCCGGGTGGGCCCTGGCCTTCTCAATCAACTTCCTCCATTCCTGCCTCCGCCTGGCAGTTGTCTTCCAGTTTGAGACTTTTAAGACTGAAAAGTCTCTTTCCACGCAGTCGGCCCATCTCAGCTTTGGTCGACCTCTGCGCCTTGATCCGATGGGCTGAGCCAAAAAGATTATGTTTGTGGAACGCTCTCTGTTCATTCGAATGATGTGACCAGCCCATTTAATTCTTTGGATTTTTACATACTTGACAACATTAGGCTCTCTAAAAGCCCGATAGAGTTCTGAGTTTGAACGTCTGTACCAAGTACCATCAACTTGTTTGCCCCCAAAAATGGATCTTAGGATCCGGCGTTCGAAGATTCCCAAGGAATTCTCATCTTTCTGTGTTGTTGTCCAAGTTTCTGAGGCATATGTTAGGATAGGTCTGATTAAGCATTTATAAATTAACAGTTTAGTATCTCTTTTTAGTAGGTTTGATTTTAAGTATTTTTTTAGTCCATAAAAACATTTACTTGCACTATTGATTCTTCTTTGTATTTCGGGTGCGATATTGCCATTAACGTTGACTTCAGATCCAAGATAAAAAAAACTGTTTACTTTTTCAAACTTGTATTCACCAATTTGCAAGTGAGTTCATCTTACAATTCACCTATGAATAAACAATGAGTTTATAGTTTTACATTAATCTTTAAGAAATTTCTTAGCTAGCAGCATACCTAAATGACAAGACTTGCGCGTCAATACTATAATTGTTACGTATTCAAATACATCTTTGACACTAAAAAATTCAAAAGCTCTTTCAAATTGTTGAAGAATGTTGAACGCTTAATTTAAAATTCTGCTAAGTAGACGCTAATATTTGATCAAATAAGACGCTAATATTTTTTGATATGTCTTGAGATTAAAAAAAAGAGTTAATTTTTAAAAATATTAAGTGTATTAAATATTATCAATAAATTAAAACAATTAAAATTAATAGGAATATCGCATATAACCTATAAAAATATTTTAACTATTAAATATTAATTGTTACAATTAATATTTAATAGTTAAAATATTTTTTCTGAAAAGTGACTAAAGGTTCTAAAAAAATAAGAATAAAGGTTCATGACTAAAATGTGTAGTTTTTGTGATGCTCACTTTTGGAAAGAAAATTGTTAAAGAATTCAACAATTTAAAATTTTTTTTAAAGTAATTATCCTTCACGGCTCAGAATCAATGATAAATAATTTTTTTATACATGATTTTAGACAATAAATATGGAAAAAAAACTATTTAGTTCCATTTACATTTGATACATATTTCAAGAATCGATACAATATTAACTATTTTGATAGATACAGTATTTACGTTAAGGTGAAACTGCCTTTATATACATTCTTTGATTTTCAATGAAAATTAAAGAAGGTATGATAATGTAAGTATGGAATTTCTTCCTGTATGAAGAAATGTTGGTGTTGGAAAAATTACATTATTTTGCAATGTGCTACAACTACTATGTTACAAATGTAGTTAACAACAACTAAACTGCTCTTTAAATATATAGTGACTGCAAACTACTTTCGAAATGTATTAACATGAAATGAAAATGACCCTTTCAGCACGTCAAATTTCAACTTTGAAAATTGCATTTCTTCGAATTGTACAGCGATTCACTTTAGTACTTTTTTTTTTACTACATGTTTAACACTAGCAGATTCTCGAACTAATTATCGAATGTTAATTTTTTTAATCGAATGTAATTCGTGCATGCGTTTTCAATTCGTCTTACTTGTAGTTTTTAAACAGTTACACAAGTCTAGAGCAATCAGATTCAGTGCGAATATCTATAAAGTAAGAAAGGGATCCCTTTCTTTCAATCAATATGGCCATACCATAATTGAACTAGTCTTTGAATTCAAGTATACTACTTTGATAAAAATAATTCTTCTTTCATCTTCAAAATAATATTTGATGATATTGATTGCATTTACTTTTATGATAAATCAAAGCTAATTAGTTGGAAATATTACTTAAAGAAAAAATAAAACTTTTGTTTCATAACTCAACAAATAATTTTTTTTAATAAATTCAATACAAAATACTTTCTATTTCATATTAATTTAAACTTTGAACTCAAAAGCTGTGATTGAAAACAAATAATGAGTACAAATAAAAATACATAACATTATGAAAATAAATTATATGCCAACATTTTAAATTAAAAATATCCTTGGTGTACTTATGTGAAGCATTTATCATTTTTTTTTTTTTTTTTTTTTTTTTTTTTTTTTTGCATATCAATCCATAGCATAAATTCTCAAAGGAAGACGTACAAGTTTTAAACTGTGCTTCAAGAAAAACATTGCTGTAGTTATTTTTTTTTAAGCCTTTTTTAATTTTTATAAACCTTTCTTTTAGCTTCACTTGTTTTCCACAAGGTAGCGCTTTTAAACCCTGAAATATAGTGCTAGCAAAAGGGCCTCATGAAGCCGGCAACCTAGCTGAGATTACAAGCGAGTTAGTGAGATTATGATTTCTTTGTAATCCTATTTTCTTCTCATTTTATTCATTATAATTCATGGGTGAATGCTATTGTTGTTCTATTATTAAGACTTCGTTGTACCATATATTTTGTTGGTTTTGTATCATATTTATTTGACTTATTTATTTTGTGTTTACCCCCGGTTTTACGTGCCTGTTTAATTCTAAAGAACTCGATCGTTCTACTTTGAAAATCATAGTGGATTCTATTTAGAATTTTTAATTTTCCCATAACTAATCTATAATTATAGAATTTATTTTTAGACCTATGTTTTTGTTTAGAGCTAACTTATAGATTTTATCTATGATTCCATGTAAGAATACAAACTGTATTCTAGGTTTGTACATAACTTTTAAATCATATTTAAGATTTGCTACATCAATTTCTTTTCCATAAAATGCTATTTTCTTTTTATATGAAAACAAGTATATTGAACTATGTTTGTGGTTCATGCCAGTGCTCGAATTTTAATTTCTATGTTTGCTAAATAAGTTATTATTAGTTGAACTATTCTTGTTCTATTTTTGAAGCATATTTAATTTTTGTTGAAATCGGGGTATTCTATTTTTAACATTGTCCAAGATAGTAAACTTGCTGTTCTTTGAAATTCTCTGAGAATCACTAAACTTTTTAAGCTTTCTAAAATTGTGAATTTTTATGTAAAACATTTTAATTTTCTTATAGTTTTTAAAATATGCAGTGTTAATGTGTTTTATTTTATTGAAAAATTAACTTTATTTACTTCTTTTTGTTAAAAGTTGTATATATATTCTAATTTTTGATTGAAATAGTTACAGAAAAGTTTTAATTATGAAGAATCAGTTAAAGAAAATGCCCAAAAACTTGCATTCATTACATATTTCCTTTTAATAGAAATGATAAATAAAGTTTTAAAAAATAAATCGGATTTTAAAGCAGCTTATGATTTTCAATAAGTCTTAAAAATTATTAAAGCACATAATCTCAGAAAGTTTTGACTGCATTAACTCGTTCACTGAAAGTGCACTTAACTCTAAAGTCTAAATAAAAATAAATATATATTAAGAGAAGACTTACAATGAAATAAGTTCTCTTGCGTTTATGGATAAGTTCAAGTCTAATATTCTTCTCAAATTTGTTTTTGGTAAATATATCTTTAAAAATATTTATTAACATGTAGTTCATTTTGAATGAACGAATTTCCTCAGGGGGTTTATCATTTGGTAAACACGGGTGTCACGTACCTGAGGTACCCCAGTGAAAAATCTGAACTTTTATTTGAAAATTTGCCAGCTATGATATACTAATATGCCAAATGTAAAATAATATGAAACAATCATATGAAGTAAACACTAGTGTTCATAGTAATATTTTTCTTGCTTACCCAAGTTAACCCATAACCGCCAGCCATAATACGTAGACTATATATGAAATACACATTGGTGAAAAAATGGTAGTGCATATGTATCAAACTTTATCTAAAACTTAAGCTTGAAAAATGCACTATAGGGTGATTTCAAATATAAATATTTATATAATTAATCTATATTAATGGCAGGCAGAATTATCTAGTTTCTGCAAAACAAATCATTTAAATGAAAAATCAATTAAAGTGACATTTGTGCTACTGCTCTTTTCTTTGGAAAAAGGAACAGTAATTTAAAAAAAATTGCTAGTAGCAAAAGAATAAGCAATGTAGGAAAAGCAAAATGGTGAGCTAAGTGCAAGCTAAACATAAACTTGTTTAGGTCCATACCTGCCAAGTCTCCTGTTTTTTAATGAAAACTCCTGTATTTTATGTCTATCTCCTGTTTACCCATATATTCTCAAATTTCTCCGTATTTGTTGAAGAGGATAAATGAAAAGAAATGTTGACAATAAAAATATCTGCTGAAGGCAAAAATATTTCTCTTATTCCTCAACCTATTGCCAGTACTGCAGTATTTTGAGTGTTAATGGTTTAAGTAATTATAAATAATGGTATAAAAAAGTCTTTGGATTAAAATTTATGCATATTTTTTACCTCGCCAAATATAAGCAGGGGTCTGTCTAGGTTTCTCTGAGAGGTACCTATTTTGTGAAAATTTAGACATAATATGTGAAAAATTAAAAATGATATTAAAAAATCAACACAAAAACATAGTAAAAATATAGATTTATCGTTTCTTAAGGATAGAAAAATAAAATTTTAAGAAAAAGTACTTTGTGAAACAACCGTTTTTCCTAAAGTTGAATTTGTGAAACTACCGTTTTTCCTAAAATTGAATTTGTGAAGGTACCGCTAAACGGTAGTAAATTCAACGTGGACAGACCCCTGATAAGTGTTTATATTATTTTGAATTTCTCTTTTTGACTTACACAATTATGCATGATGTTTTAAAATTTTACTCGTTGCCAAAAAATATTCCTAGCAAAATCTCCGTCATTTTATTACTCCAATGTTGGCAGGTCTATTTATAACTTTATGGTTAAAGTTTGGTAGTAAGATAACAGAGTATCAAGTATTTATTTTTGAATCTATTTGTTGAAATTTATACAGATAATTTATAATCTGAATGTAGGTGCAGTTCAAAATTTGTCTTAGAATTATTAAAATTTTTAATTAACACTAATGGAACTACTACCTTCGTCACAGTTTTTAAATCATTTACATAAAATTTGAAAAATCAAAAGATTTTTTTTTATTATTGACAAAAAATGCATATTAATTAAATACAAAGGTGAAGAACATTATGCTTGATGATTAGATTTTTTCCTAGCAAAATGTTTCATTCATAAATATTTTATGAAAATACATATTAAAACACAAGACCTAAGCTCTAGTTTCATCTTAGCGAAGCTCTACATTATTTTTTTATATTTCTCTCCTTTGAATAATTTGCTCTTTTTGAGATATTTTGTTGAAAACAGCAGTTTTTAAATTTGAAATATATTGAACTAGCTAGAATAATGAAAAGTATAGTAGCAGATGATAAACTCACTAACTCTTCAATACATGATTTACATTCTTTCTTAGTTTCAAATCTTTTGTGAATTTTCAACTATTTCAAGTACGAAAAGGAAAGCAGAGTGGTATTGTGCATCCTGCCGTTTTCAATTTAATGGCTCCATTTCCATTAAATTTTCATAATTCTTTTTACATAAATTAAAATCTTTATCAGATGTTAAATTCTGGTAAAGATGTGTCTAGTTAAAAATTGTTTTTACTTTACATATTGTGATATTTTGATAACACAGAAAATGCTGTAAAATAAGCTGTGCCTGCGTTTGTATTCTTCAGTCACCTTTGTTCAGCAGAAATGCTGTACAGGGTTATCTTTGTTTCGTTGGTCATTTATCATTATCAATTTAACTTGAGTGATACCATTAGGTACAGCGATACAGATCTATTCTTTCTTTACAAAATGTGGTTGATTTTTTGAACTTGGGTCATTTTTATGGATGAATTATTTATATCTCTAACAAGCTCCTGCAATTAGTAACAAAAATTGAATATTACTTGTAATACTTACTCATACATGTCGTTTCCTGTAGCGTTACTCGAAAGAATGCTTTGCAATATGGCTAGATCTTCTCACATCCATCCATTTCATGCTCGCATGTGTTCACTAATTCAATTTTTTGACATTTGCGAATCAACATCGCAATCGGTGGATCACTTTTCTTTAGTTTCTTCCTCAATTTTTCTTCTCTGTCTCTTGGATAGTCCAACGGCGCCAGGCGTACTGTCCCCTGATTGTCTGGCTAAGGCCAGAGACTCGCAACAGAAGTAGGATCTGTGTTTTTGGTCCTCTTCTCACCAGCATTACTAGCAATAAGCTGCAAAACAGTGGTATTAGCACTGGGCTAACCATGTGTTACTGGAGACTAATGAACTTTGCGAACATGAACCTCTGCCTTATTCCTGAACGCATCCTTTGTTAACCTTTGTTACAGTTGGTAATTAATGTATCAAGGATATTATGTTTAAATCTATTGTTGGGTGGAATGTACATTGATTCTTATAGGCGCGTAAACATAAGTCCATATTTTTGTACTAAAATGATTAGGTGTCTTCTTGTTTTATTTGTTTTCAGCCGTCCCCTTGTAGTTGTTTTTGCATTCAAGATGTTGTGAAAAGAAATCTATAATATTTTTCTCTGCAATCATATGGTCAGGTGGGTTATGTAGACTTGTAATTTTAATGCATCTTTTATCTTCAAAATTTATCACAGCAGAAACGTTTATCGAATCTGTCTGTGCTGCTATTGAAAGTAGATGAATAGTTTTTATTTACAGGTAGAGCTGCTCCTCTCTGTGTGATTCGGTTGCATCTATATATATATATTACAGTTTGGGAAGTTCATACTGTTATTTGGATTTAGGTGAGTTACAGTAATTGCGCATGTGTCAATGCTGTGTTCTATGAGAAAATTTAGCAATTCATATTATTTGTTAATTATACTGTTAACGTTCCAAGCCGCAGTTTTCAAAGGTTTAATAGCCAAAGCTTTTATCTTTTTTTCGGTGTATTTTTTTTTTTTCCTGGTTCATAGATGACTTTATTTGCTTCATCCAATGATTTAAAAACAATTGGATCACTACATCTTCTTAAGAGGTGAAAGCGTTGTCACTTCTAACATTGCATCGGACTTTTGCTGCATCCTCTGTATGTATCTATGGTTATGGACATTCTTTGTACATATCTTACAGAGTAGATTTCTTTATATTTTTTATTTTTCTCGAGTGTAATTAAGAAAAAACTCATTTTCTCAGTTTACATGTTTAGCATGCTGAGTTACATTTCTGACTGGGATCCCGTGTGATAGAATTTTTTTTCTTCTATATCTTCAACGAGCCCTCTAAAAACAACTTTTATTTTTTTTTTCGGTCATCGAGCTTGTAGATGTGATGACTAAATGTATTCTCTTAACAATTACTCTGTATGCATCTGTTGATTTGGGTTTAATAATTATTCTGTCACCGATGATTTTGGTTTCAAAATCTTGTATATCTTTATTTTCTGGTTCATTATACTTTTTCCAGTTAAGATATTTTCTATCGATAATAAAGTGGAATTTTGGTATTTCTCTTTGCCTGGGTAAAGTCCTCATCTTGTTTTTTGTTTATTTTAACATATTTCAGTTTCAACGTCACTGTCTGTATGCTTTTTCCTCTTATTACTTAAGTTTGACTGTTGGAGTGTTGAGAACATTTTTCATTTGTAGTATCCATGTTTTCAGTGTCCAGTAGGGCATAGGATTTTTGAATTGAAGTGACAGATTGAGACTTGCCGGCTTTCAGGGTACTCCGTATAAAATGATAGGGCGATAGTTTTCGTAATGCAGATTGTTTTGACCAGCCTTTAGGAAGAGGATTATTGTAGCATGTTTCCATGAATTTGGAAAATAACAAGATTTGAGACTAGCATTTATGATATCTGATTTATTTGTGAGCAAGGTAGATTCTTAATCATGAAGCTTGTGACTTGATCATAACCCGCTGCTTTCTTTTTATTTGATAATACTGATAATCTCATCATTATTGGTCATATTCATTTTATTTATATAGTTGTTTTTGATAAAGCTGTTGTAATTACTGCTGATTAATTTATCAGAGTTTGTGTCTCTGATAAAATAATCATCATAAAGGGTCGGTATTAGACGAGAATCGCCCTTCTATGGAATTAGCGAAGATTTCAATTTTATCTTTATCGGTGAAGATTTTGCTGTTTGGACTTGTAAGTGACTTGTGTGTTTTAAATGATTTTATCATTTTCCATACCGAGTTATTTTCAGTATTTTTATTTAGGTTAAAACTTTTTCATTCCAAATATCTTGCCTGTAATTTATTAATTGCTTGTCGATTGTTTTTTGTAATCAATTTCTGTTTTGTTATTTGGGTGTTTTGGTATTCTTTTCTTATTTTATTTTCAGTTCTTATTGCTCTCTAGCAAGAGAGCGGCGGACATTACTGGTTATATATCTGCCAAAATCACCACTGTTGCAAAAACCACAAAACTCACAAAAAGAAATCAATTACTTTAATTATTGACTCAATAACATTCAAAGAATTAAGAGTGCTTGAAAACAAATTTACATTTGAAATTAAATAAATATTTTGCTTTAAATTAAAGATCAAGTGAGTTGAACAAAACATAAACTTAATAAACCGAGAAAACTGCTCGGGATCTCCTTACCTTAAAAATTAACTGCAGAATTAATTGGTGCTGTTATCTGTTTTTCTGAAAAAGAAACAAACTTAACAAGATGTAAAAAATAGCTGAAAGTTGTTTACTAAATCTTAAAGGGGGGAGGGAATAAATTTAAGTAATCAATTAAATTAGATACCTAAAATAACTTACTCTCAAGAAGAAATTTAAGACCAACAAAGCATGTAGAAATTTAAAATTCTACTATACCTCTCCCTGAAAGTAATAAGAAAAAATATTTTTTTGCAACTATTTTTTTTATTATATAAAAATGTTACGTTAATAAAAAGCACCAAAAAAGAATTTTTTTCTCTCTTAAACTTGCATCATTTAGTAAATATCCCCCCCCCCCCCAAAAAAAAAAGAATTTAAACCTAAGTTTGTAACGTGCTCGCAAAACTACCAAACAATAGTTTTAAACAAAACCAGAGTCAAAGTTACAAACAGCAACAAATTTTAAAGGAAAATGGTGAAACACTTAAAACAAACGATTCATTTAAAGAAACTTAGTCAAGAGTCAAACATAATGTCAGTAACAAAATTGAGATCTGTCATATTGGGATGCCATTTGTGCCAAGTTTTTAAAAATTAAAACAAACACAAATATCTCAAAACACATTGTGGATAGGGGAAAAAAACTAGTTAATTAATAACCCAAAGTAATTTACTCATGAGTTTATCACAAATTACCATTTTCAATTGTTACATTATAACAACTAAATTTGTGGTTTTTAAAATATATATTGTACCAATACTGCTGGGTTAAAGTAAAAGAAAGAACCATTTTTAAAGATAATTAAATTTGAAAACTAGCCAGTTAAATCATATATTAGTACAATTGGTTGAGCCATCATAACCCAGTATAAAGGGTCATAAAAATCTAAAGAAAGGAATTAAAAAATAGTACCTTTTCCATTCAGTGGTTGAGATAAAGTTAACAGTCCAGTCACTTGTTTTTGAAAAATCAAACAAACTTTCATTTCTATTCTTCCATTGACATCTGTTGTGCTCAATCAATACGATGGGAAGATGATGATCTGTCTTGGGAGAGGAGGACACACTCAGACAGATTAGAGAGGGAACGGGATCCTTACTACTGTCACGCGCGCACAGCTCGGGCGCCCCATATTCGGATTGTCTCCATACATCTATCGGCAGAAAACTTCCTCGATGTGTCTCCACCTTGTCGTGGTGAGGAAGCTTAAGGCAGAACTAGAAATAGTGTTTCTGAGTAGTTCTGCCAAACCAAGAGAGACACTTTAGATAAAAACTAGGAGGCTCCGCCCCCTGCTCGCTAACTCTCGCCATCCCCCGAGGATTGCGTACGAGAATTGCTACGCAATCCTATGTGGTTCACGCCGTGAACCATGGCTCGCTGCGCTCGCTCGCCAATGAACACAATGTTCTAGCACAAAGACATAATATATTATCATCAAAGACATAGTATGGTACTTATGTAGAAGAATTCTACCAATGTTCTTATTGGCTTTTAAAAAAGTATATTAGCTATTTAGATTGTATATGGTGAAAAAAATCAAAACATTAGCTAAATAAGAAACATATTAGCAAAATAAATTATCAAATATTGCTTCACTAATATTTTGCATTTTAAAGCGTGAAAATTCAATGCATAAATAAACGCGAAATATAAAAAAATTCAATGCATTCAATACAAACACTTAAACGTTTTTTAGACGTTTAGGTAGCTCCCAGTAGAAAAATATCAATTCAACAGCGGCCTTTTAAAGCATGCTCACTTCAATTAATTAATTAATTCCTAATTGAGTTTAAATTAAATATTGTCATGTTTTCAGTGCATGAATCTGAATTGAACAACCTGATAATGCTCACTCTGGTTATTGTTATCTGGTTGCTCACTACGTGCTCTTGCGCGCCGAATCCAATCAATTAAAAATGAAAACTGTTGCCAGCGCGAGAAAAGAAATATCATTGGTTTTATTGATACATACGTACGTATTAGCGTTTTATATAATATAGATTATAACACTTAACACACTAAATGCAGATCATTTATTTTAACTTGTATTAAGACAGAGCTATTGGTTACTGTAAGAGAAGCTAGGAGCGTTTTCTTGCTAGTTTCTTAGTTTTTTAAAAAATCTGTTTCATATTGGACCCCTAAGTTGGACTTTGTGGTGCCGCTAGTAATGGAAATGGTTTTGTTTTCTATGACCGGAAATAGCACGATGTTGAGTTCTGCACACAAATGCAAAAGCAGCGGAACACCTCTTGCACCGCATGTGAACGCTCGATATTTTATGACGTTGGCCGATCCTGAAGTACCAAACACATCATTTTCTACACCATTTTTGATACACAAATCTCATCTCATTACTGGGAGAAATAGCCTGTGAAAAAGCTCCGTTCAGGTGACATTAAAATTGACATTTAAATTGACATTTTAAATTGAGATCTCCAAAAACGAACTATTATATATATAATTGCACTAATATCTACTCCGTAACAGTACCACTTCATAACATTCTAAAAAAATTTTAAGGTGTCATTTTGACACACCGAAACTACCATCTTCTGTTAAGCTTGCCTAACTTAGCTGCACCGTGCGACCATTATGTGCCAAATCCATTAAGGTGCTTTCAGTGCCAAACGTTTGGACACGGTAATACATCTTGTTGTAGCAAGCCTATTTGTCGTTCTGGTAGTACAGGGTCAATACTCTGGTTTTGACCATGGTGACACTACCTGCAAATTGCTACTCATTTCCATTAATTGCACCGGGGTACCCTAGTGATCTGTCTTCCATTCGTTTTCCTCTCCCTTTACTCCTACCCCCCAGGGGCACGCTCTTGTGTGACGGGCATGGCGCACCCGGGGCCCCGAGCTGGACCTTAGCATTCTTCCATTTCTGTCTTGCGACGGTCCTGTTTTGAGTTTCCGACTTTTCATCAAATATTTATGTTGACCTAGTGAGCTAATATTATTTCATTATGTATAAAACACTGGTTATCATTTACAGATTACGTATTGATTCTGTTTTATTTTGTTACTTCCATATATATATGTATTTATTAAATTTGTTACACTTTATTTGTTATCTATGTTCCCCCTTGTGGTTGCCAAAATTACTGGTGTGGGTATTTCGTCTTGGCTCGGTGCTACATCGGACCTTGATGGGAAAAAACCACCCGCGTGTTTGCCGTGCGTGGAGACCTGTGTCCCTGGAAAGGGGGATCCTGGTAGTTGAGGGGCTCCCTGGTACCCCAACACACTGCTTTGGCCCCTGCTTCAGGTAAACAGGAGGTACATATTGGCCTGTGTGTATCAATCGGCTAGTCACAAGCGTCATCTGTTGAGTAAGGTCAAGCCCGGGGTCACTTACTGGGCACCTCGTTAAGGGTGGAGGCTGCTTCAGGGGTGACTTTCGGGCGTATAACTGTCGGTTAGCACTGGTGTTTAGGTAACACATTCATATTTGTTACTTACATCCCCAAGTTGGACTCCGTGGTGGGTGGTGCCACTGATAGTCGAAGTTTTTCTAATTTTCTATGGCTGAAAATGAACAGGTGTTTAGTTCTGCTCACCGAAACAAAAGCGGAACATCAACCCCCTCACCTAGTTTTATCCTTGCAAAATGCCAAAATTATGACCTTTCCAAAGCGAAATTTCTTATACTAAGTTCCACTGAAAAGAAGTTGTCTTCAATGTCACCATTCCTAGTCCAGAAATCTTTGGAAACACACATAGGAAACCCTAAAAATGTGCGTCAGATGCCCTCAGGCGACCTATTAGTAGAAACAAATTCTGAAAAACAGTCTGCTTCACTCTTAAAATTACACCAACTTGGAAACGTTAATATAACTGTAACACCACATAATACACTAAATATATCTAAAGGCGTTATTAGCGATAATTCTCTCCAATCATTACCAACATCTGAAATAATAGAAGGCCTTAGTAGCCAAGGCGTGATAGATGCACGTCATATAACAATAAAAAAAGGTACTGAAATTTTCACCACACAGCACTTAATCTTGACTTTTAATAACCCTGACTTACCTACTGATATAAAAGCCGGTTACAAAAATTGTAAAGTCCGACCGTACATACCTAATCCTCTCCGCTGCTTTAAGTGTCAAAAGTTTGGTCACGCTACTAACAACTGTAGGGGTAAGGAAACATGCTCTCGTTGTGGCCAAACAGGACACTCATACCAATCCTGCTCTTCTCCAGAAAAATGTGTAAACTGCAATGAACCTCACTCTGCCAATTCTCGTCGTTGTTCAAAATGGAAGCAAGAGAAACAAATTCTTAATATTAAAGTAATGCAGAACCTTTCATATTATGAAGCAAAAACGAAATTCCTAAGCTCACAGCCTCGTCCTAACGTTTCCTATGCGGCAATAGTATCAAGCCCAAAAGCTACTAAATCTATAGGCATTCAATGTGACGTAAAAGATACTGAAACTCAAACTCTTAAAACCATATCACCAAAGAAAGCTCCCAGTTCTTCTAATCTGAAATCTGCTCAGGCAAAGCAACAGAAACCAAACTCAATATCACATCGATCTCAAGCACAAAGCTCAGTACAGTCTACTTCGACTCAATTAGCACAAACCCAAAACAATGCTGAAAATAGTCAATATTTGAAATTAACTCCACAATTAGTAAGCGTTTTGCATAAAAAGTTAACACATTCTCCATTAGTTAGTAAACCGAAATACGTATCAAAAAGCAGACAAAATCGATTTAATAAAAATCGTAAAAAACTTTCTAACACACAGGAACAATGTTCAGAATCAGATGCGATGAGCACTGATGAGAATTGTGCAGATGAGCATAATATTTCTGGAATGATAATTGAAAAGGGGATGGTAACGCCATCTAACCTTAGTCCTAAGAAAGCAAAATCTAAAATTAATAAATAATGATTAATAAAATTTTATCTTGGAATTGTCGTGGGTTTTATAGTAATTTGACAGATATTAAAACTATAATTGACAACCATACTCCTATATGCTTTGCTTTGCAAGAAACTTTTTTGAAAACATCTCATAAAGCAGCTATAAAGTTTTATTCTCACATTAGAAATGATTTTATTCATGGAAATAAAGCATGTGGAGGAGTTTCACTTCTCATATCCAACCAATATCCATTTTCTGTTATTCCATTAAGTACATCATTACAAGCTGTTGCTGCCCAAATAACAATTAAATCTCTAATTACTGTTTGCTGTTTATACTTACCTCCAAATAAACCAATTCCACAGACTGACATAGAAAATCTTGTAAATCAACTACCGACTCCGTATCTAATAATTGGTGATTTAAATGGCCACAATACACTCTGGGGAAGTAATATTTCTAATTCTCGTGGTCTTCAAATAGAAAAACTGATAGACGATTTTCAACTTTGCTTACTCAATACAAATGAAATAACCCATTTTCACTTTCCCTCAAGAACTTACCATTCTATAGACCTAGCCTTCTGTTCTCCTCAAATCTTCCCATTTTTAAAGCTTTCAGTGGAAGATGACCTTTACCAAAGTGATCATTTCCCTCTAATAATAAACATTTCTCTATCAGTTTCATACAATATACAGCGAATTCCAAAATTACGTATATCTGCTGCCAATTGGTCTGTATTTCAATCATCTATTGTATTAAATTCAGAACTCATAAATGGTAGTAATATTGATCATGCAACGCAATACGTAACTAATGCAATTATCTCAGCAGCTGAAAAATCTATGCCATATACTTCTCCAAAATTACCTAAGCAACCAAAGCCCTGGTGGAATCATGAATGCCTGCAAACTCGAAAAGCTCAAAAAAAGGCTTGGAGGAATTTTCGCAAATTCCCTACAGTTGAAAACTTAATTAAATTCAAACAAGCTCGCTCTCTAGCCCGTAGAACCCGTCGTCAAAGCCAAAGAAAATCCTGGATAACTTATGTCAGTGAAATCAATGTTAATACTCCTTCAAAAGAAATATGGAAAAAGATCAAAGCAATATCTGGACATTACTCTAATTTATCTATCCCACATTTAGAAATAAATAGCAACAAAATAACAGATTTAAGAGAAATAACAAATACTCTAGCCAAAAGTTTTTCGAATGCTTCAAGTCGAAATAACTACTCTCAAGCTTTTAAAAACTACAGGTCCCAAGCAGAAAAATATTCTCTGAAACCATCCCTATTACCAATTGACGATTATAATTCAGAATTGACAATGACCGAATTAAAAATAGCCATTAATCGATGTAAGAATACTTCTCCCGGACCTGATAAAATTCACAACAGCATGTTTAAACATTTAACAGAAGCCCACCTCGAGACTATATTGCAGCTCTTCAACTACATCTGGACAAAAAAAGTGTTTCCTACAGCATGGCGAAGATCATATGTCATACCTATTCCCAAACCCGGCAAGGACACAAAAAACCCAACCAATTACCGACCTATTGCTCTAACCAGTTGTCTATGCAAACTACTTGAACGAATCATAAATAATAGATTAGTACATGTACTCGAATCTCGTAACATTTTATCTCGCGGACAAAGTGGTTTTAGAAAATGTCATTCAACAATAGATAATATACTCATACTTGAAACAGAAATACGAGAAGCCTTTTTAAAGCGCCAACATTTAGTAGCTGTCTTTTTCGACATGGAAAAGGCTTACGATCGCACTTGGAAGCACGGTATTTTGAAAGATCTCATCATGTACAATATAACCGGTAATATGTTTTACTTTATTCAAAATTTTCTAACAGACCGAACTTTTCAAGTTTTACTAGACCCAGTCACTTCTGATATTTTCGAGCAGGAAGAAGGAGTTCCACAGGGCAGCGTTATAAGCGTGACACTGTTCCTTATTAAAATTAATGAAATATTATCTTGCTTACCACCAACAGTTGACGGCAGACTATTTGTGGATGATTTTCGCATCACGTGTAGAGCTTCACATATGCGCACTATAGAGCGCCAACTTCAACATGCTATAAATAAGGTTTTAAAATGGGCAGATTTAAATGGTTTTACTTTTTCACCGACTAAAACGTCTTGCGTTCACTTTTGTAGAAAAAGAGGTATCCATCCTGATCCTGAAATATTTTTGAACAATTCGCTTATTCCAGTCACAAATGAAGTCAAATTTTTAGGACTGATTTTAGACTCAAAACTGACATTTAAACCTCATATCCAATACTTAAGAAAGACATGTGTGACAAAGTTAAACCTGCTAAAAGTTCTATCAAATTGTTCATGGGGAGCAGACACAAATTCAATGATCAAAATATACAGAAGTATCATCCGCTCGAAACTAGATTATGGTTCTGCGATTTACTCATCTGCCAGAAAATCTGTTTTACGTTACTTAGACACAGTTCATAATAGCTGCATGCGTATAGCAACTGGTGCTTTTCGCACTTCACCCATTAAAAGTTTGCAAGTAATAACTCAGGAACCATCTCTCATCTCCCGACGAACTAAGCTTTCATTAAATTACTACTTTCATCTAAAGAGTCATCCTAATCATCCCATGTTTGATAAGGTTTTCACACCCGATTATGAAATCCTTTTTAACAATAGACCATCCTGTATTCCGACTTTTGGACTCAGGATGAAAAAGCTTTTATCTATTTTAAATGTAGAGGATTATGAAATTTTACCAGCATCTAAACAAACAGCACCTTGGAATGTAATGTATTTTAACGCTATTGATATTTTTAAAAATCGGACAAAACAAGAAACATCTACTTTTGTGTACCGACAAATGTTTAATTCACATCGTGAACAGTATCAGGATTTTAACCCTATTTTCACTGATGGCTCGAAAAATGACGGTCATACAGCATCTGCAGTGGTCACGCCGAACGAAATCATCACTGAAAAACTGCATCCATCTTGTTCAGTTTTTACATGCGAAGCTCACGCCATCTTATTAGCTCTACAATTTATCCTTACCCAAACACACAAAAAATGGTACATTTATACCGATTCTAAAAGTTGTCTGGCAGCATTAAACAATATTTCCCACAGGTCTCATTCAATCATAATTAATGTTGTTTATACTTATGAAAATTTACTAAGTCTGGGTTATTCTGTGATGTTATCGTGGATTCCTGGGCACTGTGGCATTCTGGGTAATGAAAAGGCTGACGAATTTGCTAAATTGACCCAAAACCTTTCAGTTCGACCATTATCATATTCTGATATTAGAAATGCGATTAATTTTACACTACAGTTCGAATGGCAAAAAAGTTGGAATGAGGAGACAAATAACAAATTACACAGTCTTATACCAAATATAGAACCAGTAATGAAACAAAGTTTGCCGAGAAAATACGAAGTTATATTGAATCGTTTGCGCATTGGTCATACACGTATTACACATAGACATCTCTTACTAAGTGAACCAGCACCAGATTGCTCTAGCTGCAATGAACCATTAACTGTTAAACACGCTCTGATCCAGTGCAATAAATTTAAATTTCTAAGACAGCGCTATTTTGGCTACAATAATCCTACTTTACATTTACTTATTGGCGATAAACCACACTATAATCTTCTGTTGTACCTTAAGGACATTGGATTTTATAACTCAATTTAATTTTACCTTTTATTTAAACCAAGCACTCGTTTTTTAGACCAAGTTCATGGTGCGGTATAGCCATTTCTGGCTCTTGCGCCAAAAACACTAAATAACTAACCCTTTACTCCTACTTTCTCCTTTTTCTTACCCCTTGTCTTGGTTGCCAATTTACTGGTGAGGGCTTTTTGTCTTTGTTCGATTACGACCGTGATGGGAGGAGACCACCCACGCGTTCGCCGTGCGTGAAGACCCGTGTCCCTGGAAAAGGCGATCCTGGTAGTTGAGGGGCATCTTGGTACCTCAATACGCTGCTTCGACCCCGTGGTTTAGGTAAACGGGAGGTGCATATTGGTCTGTGTGCATCAACCGGCTAGTCACGAACGTCATCTGATGGCTAGGGTCACTTACTGGACATCTCGTTTAAGGTGGAAGCTGCTTCATGGGCGTATAGCTTTTGGCCAGCATCGGTGTTGGAGTGACAGATTCCTT